>NW_026992252.1:0-158228 GCF_028769735.1 Zonotrichia leucophrys gambelii
AGACAGAGGATCACATTTTATTTCTAAAATAGTGCAGCAGATTAGCAGCCACCTAGGCATAGATTGGGAACTTCATACCCCATACCACCCCCAATCGAGTGGCCAAGTGGAGAAAATGAACCATTTGATTAGGCAGCAAATTGTAAGGCTGGAACAGGAAGGAAATTTACCCTGGCCCCAAACTCTTCCACTGGCATTGTTGTGGATTCGGACTAAACCTAGAACCAAAGAAAGGTTGAGTCCCTTTGAAATGCTTTATGGAAGACTATATGGAATACAAAAGGGGATGTCCACCCACATTGGAGAGGTGACATTGGCTACATACATGGTGGCTTTAAGTAAATAGCTTCAGGGAAATTGAAAAACACGTGGCTGGAACTCGGAGCAGGGAGCAGGATAGGCCAGTACATAACATTCAGCCTAGAGATTGTGTATATGTTGTCTCTTACAGAAAACTTTGGAGCCACAGTGGGAAGGACCATTCCAGGTATTTCTCACTACTTCCACCGCAATTAAGATCAAGGAGCAGAGTGCTTGGCTCCAACACTCTCGAGTGAAGAAAGCTGCAGAAGCTTCCTGGAAAGTTGAGTCAAGGAGTCAGCTGGAAATATATTTAGGATAATTGAAAACTGCAGATGAGTCAAGGGGCCAGCTGGGAATATAATTAGGATAGTAGACGATTGCATATTTTAGTTAAGATTTTAAAACTAGTTAAGAAACTAAGTTAGTAATATAGCTAGCAGGAATGATGTACCTTGGTTAAAGAGTCACAAAGATATCAGGAAAGTAAAGCTAGGAGTGACGGGATAGATGGAGCAATTGTGAAGAAGCAAAGGACCATAGAAGTACCTGACCTTAAGAATAATCGAACAGTTAGGAGAGGCTTGAACCATGACCAGCAGGTCAAAAGGTCCTGCCAAATGGCCATGGGTGAAGAGTTCACCATGAGGAAGATGGCTTTCTTCCTCCCATACACCCACTCCCTTATTTCAAAATCCCACAGACCCAATTAAGAGAACACAATTGTGCAGCTGTAATGGATATTCAGCTGATTATGATACAAAGCAGGCAGATAATGACTATGTATTATGTGTCCTTAGAAACCACATGAATATGTAAAGCCTTTTCTGTATAAATAGAGAGCAGGAGTCGTCTGCAACTCCTTATGCATGTGTTTGAAAAAGATTCCCCATGCATCCGGAGCTGTAATAAATACTTTTCAACTTTAACTAGTTGGAGAGTCATTCTGTCTGTGCTTCAAAGTGACCCTGAGTGGCAATGAACTGAAACTTAAACTTACTCGAGCAAATTGAGTCTATTGCAGTTGGGAATTTTGAGTGGTTTAACCAAGACAATAATTTTGCTTACAGTTGCAAACATAATCCAAGAAAGTGCCTCTAAGAGAGCAGAGAATGATGAATGGCTTTGTCCAAAGCTTTTAATCAGGTCACTGGCTATATGGGAGACTATTCTGTTATTAAAAAATATGAACCTATCAACTATAGTCATGCATGGGGACCAGGTGTATGAAAAGCATGAATAGCAACATGAAAGTCAAGGTGGTGAGTAGGATGGACACTTCAGGAAGTTATGGGAGAAGTCATCAAAATAGGATACACTATGATCAATGGGATTACCCATGAGAAAGCAAGGGAAATTTATGTTTCACCTACTATGGCAGACGGGATGTGTAATAATTATCCAAACGAATTGGAGTGTTGGATTAGTTTTACACTAACGCAAAATGTTACAGCAGTGTGCATTTGGGCCAGAGCACTATGGGACTCTCATTCAAATTTAGAATAGATGCCATACCTAGCACAACAACAACCACAACCAAGTTGGCCACAAGCACCCGAGCCCCAACCATATCACCTAAACTTGAAACAAAAATTTATTAAATAGGCCCATATGTAGTAAGAAATACAGGCCAACAACAACTGTTGTTTAATCCAGAGTGGTCTCTCAAATGTGTTGAATGGATAATGCAGATCAACATTTCAGAAATTTAACCAGCTTGCTCCTCTTTCTTGAGGACATCTGTTCTGGTTTGAAAGCAAAACCAGTGAGAGACTTCAAGGCAGAAATACAATTTATTAGGAAAAGGGAAAAGAAAACCAAAATACACGCAATAATGCAAAAGAAAAACCACCGACAAAGTCAGAATACAACTTGCCACCCTGTTGGTCAGGGTGTTGGTAGCAGTCCAGTTGGATTAGTGGCTGCAGTCCTCCTGGAAAGGCAGATGTGGGTCTGTTGGAGCAGTGATCCTGTAGAAGGGTGTAGTCTTCCTCTGAAGATCCAGTGGAAAAGATGGCTGTTCCTCTGGAAATTCAGTGGAAAGACTGACTGATCTGTCCCAAATCCCAGATTATATCCAGGTGGGGGGTGCTTAGCTCCTCCCCCCTGGGTGGAGCATCTCACAATGGGCTGTTATCAGTCTGTGAGTCATGTGGTAGGTCCATTAAACAGAAATGGCTCCTGGAGGGAGTTATCTCTGGGTCACGTAGAAAGGCATTGATGGGCCCATTAACAGGAGATAAGGAAGAAACAATGACCCTCAGTGTTTCAGCAGCTCTTGAGGATGGGAATAGAATATATCTTAATATTTTAACCTAGGACAACATCCTCCAAGGACTGGACAACATGGTTACAAAGACAAGCCCGCCTTAGGGGCCGGAGAAGAGATTTGACTGGAATTTTAGGGACGGGATTGGGAGTTTTAAATGGCATTGATTCAGAAGCATTAATGAACAAGCTGGCCACGGCAACAAGTGATTTAACAAAACTAAAACAGCCCTTACAGTCATCTCTATTGGCATTAGGAACTAGCCAGTGGCAAGTTTCAAAAGTGTTACCAAAATGGGAAAAGGCCGGGGACCAAGACCACAAATTAATAATAGATGTACTTAGTATGGTTCAAGATAATGTATCTTTAGCTTCTAGCTGTATACAAGCACAGTTATGGATGCAGGCAACAGCAGCTTTGATCATACAAGAAGGGGAAATAGGTGATTTTCCGGCTGAGATTTGAAAGGCTGTTTGGGACAGTGCAATTGACTTTGAAAGAAAGTTTCAATCCTGGTGGACTATGCTAAATTTTACCTATGATGCTGTTTCTAATGTGGCCACTGCCTTTGTGCTCACTATGTTTTGCGGAGAAAAGAAGAGAACTCCACAACTTTGTAAAAGTTGTAAAGCTGGTATGTTTATTACAGCGCTGGACGCATGCGGAGATTGCTCTCTTCAAAAAAGGCATGCGTACCTCTGAGAACTCCAGGTCTCTTTTTATCTCTCTCTCAAATACATATGCACACAGTTTCACAATAGGTTCATACATATTCATTTTATGGGTTTCATGTGACATTTACCACTAGTTCCTTTTTATCAGAAAAAATTCCAAGGTCAGGTTGACTTGCCCTTACAGCAGTCTCTGTCTCTCTCTATCATCTTCTGTCTCCCCGCCTTTATCTCTGTCCTTCACTGAAGTAACTTCACTGAGCTTAGGCCTTGCAATCTGGTTAAATAACTATGGTTTCTAACCACAGACTCAACTCAAAAATGTACATTTCACCTAAATTAAAATGGATTTTTATCCTGGAAAATTTTCACTTTGCCTTACTATATGTAATGCCACTGTTTATGTTATCCACCCCATCATTGCATTAGGACTAAACCACGGGAAACCGGTAGTCTATCCCTCAGAATATAGGGGATGGGCACGGGTGGTGGAATGAGAAGTGGCTGTCACAATCCGCTAGTACAAGTGGGGGGTCGTGATGGTTTGTTAACTGATCTCAGAGTACAAAAACAGCACGGAGAGGATTTTCAGTATTAATCAAAACAAATGCACTTTTATTGAGTGCGCACAGCAAATGCAATAGAAGGATTTGAAAGGAGAATAAAGGATAGTGAGAGAGAGAGAGGATGGGTATATCTACCAGAGAGACGAAATCCTCGTGTGGTCCAGCCAATAGATTAGTCTTGTCATGCCGGGGAGAATCTCAAAGTCTTGATTAACTCAGAGGTCCATTACAGTCCTTTGTTGAGGGGGAAGCAGGTAAAAGACAATGAAGAATAAGTACATTAGAAACAGGTACAGACAATCCATGTTCCAAAGCAGGATAAGTCAATATCAGCAGAGGACCCATTGTTTCAGGACCGGATTCTATGGGAAACCAGTCTAGGTCCAGTGAACACATCTTCAGGCAACACTTGGCAGGCATCCTCCTTCAGTCAGGCCAGCACCCCTGTATCAGAATTATAGGGGTCTCAGTCCTTGGGAGGGGGGCTTCAATCTCCATCCGTCACGGTGGTAGTGAAGCAGATGAAGGGTTTTCCATGGGGGACCACCAAAGTTACCCCACAAAGTTCATTTGGCTGAGAGGTGGGGAAATTCATGGGCCATTGTCGTGAAGCAGGTGTAAGCATATAGGGCAAGTTGCTCCTTGAAGCAATGTGCCATGGTGGTACTGTAGACACAGATGCAAATAATCACTTGGCAAGCATCCACCTCAACCAGGTGAGAACTCCAGTCAGGGTCCTCAGTGGTCCCGGTCTCTGTTCTTGTGACGGTCGTGAGGCAAATGAGAGAAACTTGAGACTGTCTCTTACAGTGGCGAACGGTAAATTTAGAATCTTGTGTTATCCAGGAACAACTAGGGTTCATTTGTGAAAGTAATACTATTGCTGCTCAAGATGTGTGCCTTGGCACTGAACAAGGTATTTGCCACTTTGAGATTCATCCAGTCACTCACTAGTTAAGGAACTTTGCTTGTATATCTTGGTAGGGGTTGTGTATGCTTAAGAACTTCTTGTGCTTTTGTAGAAATTGATAATGAAAATGTAACTTTGCTTAATAGAAACCATTCTAATTTTTGTATTTGTAATTTTGCTAAGATCATCAGGTGTTATTTTTCATATTTGGCACCAGCGACATCCCACCAGCTGATCAAATCATATTACACAATGTACCACAAGTTATCACCTGTTTTGCGGAGATAAACAAAACTCTACAACTTTTGTGAAAGTTGTAAAGCTGGTATGTTTATTACAGCACTGGACACATGTGGAAATTGTTCTTCTAAAATGACATGTACTTCTGGGAACTCTAGATCTCTTTTTATCTCTCACTCAAATACATATGCATACCATTTCACAATAGGTTCGACTCTGCCTCATTCCCCCCTTTCCAAAAAGGAATAAGTAAATTCTTTTACTTCATGTAAATTCTTATGACAATAAGCATACTTTAGTGCTTTACTATGTATGTTTGATAAGGACGGTAACACAGCTATTCGCTGTAGTGTTCTCTAATTTTAATTTAGCCACATAATGGATAATTTTAAACTTATTTTAACTAATATTAACAAAACTACAATGGGACGACACCACTTATTAAAGATTCTATTTAGATTTGGTGACTACTCAAAGATAACATCTTACCAGTGATGATCTGCATTTTGTTTTATTCTTTGCAGAATTCTGGTTATTTCTTTTGTATCATGTTGGACAGTAATTAGGATTTTCTCTCTTCATTCTTGGGTTTTCTTCAAGATCTTTAGTAGGTCTTTGGTGTTTAATTAATTGTTTTACTAATGTGAGGTCTATTCTAATAGGAGTATGTGACAGTCTGTGATACATTGTGTAATTGGTTTTAATTAACTGGTGGGATGTCACTGGGGTCATGTACGAAAAATCACACTCGATAATCTTAACAAAATTACAAATACAAAAATTAGAATGATTTCTGCTAGACAAAATAACACTGTTGTTATCAATTTTTACAGCAGCACAAGCAGTTCTCAGGCACACACAACTTTTACGAGTATATCCAAGCACAGTTTTCTGATCAGTGACTGGATGAACTTCGAAGTGGCAAATACTCTGTTCAGTGTCTAGACACACATCTTGGGCATTAATAGCATTGCTTTCACAAATGAATCTTAGTTGTTCTTTAGTAATGCAGGATTCTAATTTTACTGTTTGCTACTTTTCATTTACTTTTTGTGCCTACACTTTATGTTTTGAAGGGTAGAGCACTGTTTTTTCATTATTTAATTTTAGTGCAATGATGGAATGGATAACGTAAACAGTGGCATTGCGAATGGTAAGCACAAAGGCAATGGCCACATTAGAAGCAGGATCATAGGTGAAATTTACCATAGTCTACTAGGATTGAAACTCCTTTTCAAAATCAATTGCATTATCCTAGACAATCTTCTGAATTTCAGCTGGTAAATTACCTTCATCCCCTTCCCGTATGATCAGAGCTGCTGTTGCTTGCATCTGTAACTGTGCTTGTATACTACTGAAAGCTAAAGACACATTATCTTGAACTGTACTGTGTTTCTACTATTAACTTGTGGTCTTGGTCTCTGGCTTTTTTTCACTTTGGCAGTACTTTTGAAATCTGCTACTGGCTAGTTCCTAATGCCAATAGAGATGACTGTAAAGGCTGCTTCAATTTTGCTAGGCTACTTGCTGCAGTGGCTAGCTTATTCATCAGTATTTCTGAATCAATTCTATTTAAAACTCTTAATCTTGTCTTTAATATCTTAGTTAGATCTTTTCTTATTCTGCTCTTGAGGTATACCTATCGTTGTAACTACGTTGTCTAGCTTTCAAAGGATCTTCTTAGGAAAGAGGAGCAGGCTGGTTGGATTTTTGAAATGTTAATTTGCATTAGCAACTCAACACATTTGAGAGACTATTCTGGATTGAACAACAGTTGTTGTTCACACACATTCTTCACTATGTAGGGGCCTATTCCATACACTTCAGGTTTAAGTTTGGGTTGGGTCTGAACTATTTGAGACTTAGTATGGGTTGTATAAGGTCTTGCTGTTTTAAAAAGTGCAGTGTCTATTTTAAATTTAAATGAGAGCTCAACAGCATCATGAGCCCAAAGGCAGGTCACTTCTACAGGCTGTATCAAGGTGAAATTGCACCAACAGTCTGATTCACTTGGGCTATCACAAACTTCCTGGTGTTCCTGTACAGAAGAGGTTGAGACACTAATTTCATCTGGTCTCTCATAAACCGTCCCATTGACCATCTGGCACTTTACTTTGATTTCTTCTCTTCTGATTTCTTGAAGTGTCTACAGTTTTCATTCTTGCCACTCTTGCTCTTCATATACCTGATCCCCATGGATCACTACAGTGGATATGTTTAAATCGTTTATCTCAGAACGTTCTCTTATGGATCTAGTATACTGGTTAAAAGCTTGGGACCAAGGCTATTCAGCATCGCTTTGAACAGAGGTACTCTCTAATTCCAAGACTCCAGTTATAATTATACACAAAACAATTCTGTAAATGAAATTACAAACTACTTTTGGCCGCAATATACTAATTTTGCTTGAGTAAGTTTTAGTCTCAGTTCATTGTCTCTTGGTCTCACTCTCTAAGGGGCTTCTGTGGCCTTCTTCACTCCAGAGTGATGGATCCAGGCATTCTGCTCCTTGATCTTGATTGCGGTGAAGGTGGTGAGAAGCACCTGCAGTGGTCCCTCCCACTGTGGTTCTAAAGTCTTTTCTGCAAGAGGCTGTACATATACATAATCTCCAGGCTGTATGTTATGTACTGGTCTATCTAGCTCTCTGCTCTGAGATCCAGCCACATGTTTTCTATTTTCTCTGAGCTTTCTACTTAAAGCCACTATATAGGTATTTTGGCTGGAACTTTGAAAGCAGTATTGTTTACTCTGGTCACCTCTCAAGCCTTGACAGTTCTGGTGGGGAACATTTCTGGCCACCTTGAAAATGTATTTGTCAATACTCATAAAAACTGATACCTCTCTTTCTATGGGAGGTCTGAAAAGTCAATTTGCCAGTGATGTCTGGATCTATCGCTTTTCTCAGTCTGACCTAGTCTTGGTCTGGGGGTATTCTTGGGGTTAGTCTGGAGGCAAGGATCTCACTGTCGGTTTGCGTGAGTAATAGTGGCATATAAATTCCTGGAAACAATTCTTTCAATCAGATATGTGTTCTAGAAAGCTTGTGGAAATCAATACTTAAAAGTCAACCCTTCATTTTTATACACTCTGTAACACTGGCAGCTTTGATCATTCTGGGAAAAGAGCTACACTTTATAAAAAATTTTAAGTAGTTAGGTCCCAGTGTGTTTTCTAGTGCTCTTCTTTCACTAGTGACCACAAAAATGGGAAGGGACCCATTCAATGAAAAAAACTCCTAATCTTGTCCCTAATATGCCAGTTAGATGTTTGTTATGGGGAACAGGAACTGCTTTCTGTCCATGACCATCCCTCCTTGCCAGAGGGATGTGCTGGGCTCACACTGCAAATTCAGACACACTTCACAAGTGTATCTGACAGAGGTTTAGGTCATACTTGAGGCAGATGTTTGTTCTGAAATGTAGAGACCTCAGGGAATCTAACCTCTCCCTCTCCCTCCAAAGCACCTGATTTCTCAGATGTGTGGCAAGCAGGAATGTCTCTCCTGGTCTACAAAACCTCACCCACCTTGCCCCTAGCTAGGATCAAGCTGTGGACTGTGTTCAGGGCAGAAGATAATGGAGGGGAAATCTTGAGAGAAGAGCCTAAATTCATTGCAGTGCCTCAGAAGAAACTGTGATCAGGTTTCTGCTACTTGAAACACTCAGCACAAAAGTGATGGTCAAAATCTTACAGCCTGCTGCTGAGCTCTGAGGGGGTCTCTCTCTCTACCTCTTTTAAGCAGAATCCAACTGCCTCAGACTGGGACAATCACTGATCCAAATCTCAGTAGGAAAAGGGATAGCTATAAATAAGGAAAATCACCTTCCTTGCTTGGGTTAGTTTACCACCTGCAGTTCAGCACCCTTTACCAGCCATTGCCTGGGGGTTCAGCCAACCAGCTTGGAAAATGACCTAAGGAAACTGATTTCTTGGTGTTCTTGGTTTTGGGCACCAGGAGAGCTGGCTCCTTCATTTCTTGTCTGCTCCTGAGATATGCCTGTTTTTGTGACCATGTTGTCCAGCCCTCAAAGGAAGTTTTTAGGAAGGAGGAGCAGGCTGGTTGGATTTTTGAGATGTTAATTTGCATTATCAACTCCACACGTTTGAGAGACCATTCTGGATTGAATAATAGCTGTTGTTCAGTCACATTCTTTACTACATTAGGTTCAAGTTTGGAATTTGGGTAGAGTCTGAACTAGTATGGGGTGTATAAGGCCCCGCTGTGGTAAAAAGTGCAGTGTCCACTTTCAATTCAAATGGAAGTCTGACAGTAACTCGAGCTCAAAGGCAGGTCGCTTCTACAGGCTGTATCAGGGGGAAATTACACCAACAGTCTGATTCACTTAGGTTATCACAGACTTCCTGGTGTTCATATACACCAGGGGAGGTTCAGACACTAATTACATCTGGTCTCTCATAAGCCATCCTATTGATGACTAAGCACTTTACTTTGATTTCTTCTCCTCAGATTCCTTGAAGTGTTCACAGTTCCTGTTCTTGCTATTCCTACTCCTCACATACCTGATTCTCGTGGATTACTACAGTAGATATGTTTAAATCTTTTATATCAGAAGGTTTTCCCATGGATCCAGTATACTGATTAAATGCCAGGGACCAAGGCCATTCATCATTGCTTTGGGTAGAGGTACTCTCTAGTTCTAAAACTTCAGTTATAATTCCATACAAAACAATTCTGTACACTAAAGTATGAGCTACTCCCGACCGCAATATACTCGTTTTGCCCGAATAAGTTTTAGTCTCAGTTCATTGTCTCCTGGTGTCACTCCTGAAGGGGCTTCTGGGCCTTCTTCACCCAAGAGTGATGGATCCAGGCATTCTGCTCCTTGATTTTGATTGCAGTGAGGGTGGTGAGAGGTACTTGCAGTGGTCTCTCCCACTATGGTTCCGAAGTCTTCTCTGTAAGAGACTTAACATATACATCAACCCCAGGCTATCTAACACCCTGCTCCGAGTTCCAGCCACATGTTTCTCAATTTCTCTGAGCTGTTTGCTTAATGCCACCATGTAAGTGGACATTCTGGACATTACCCTTGTATTCTGTATGGCCTTCGATAAGGCATTCCAAAAGGATTCAGCATTCCTTTAGCTCAAAAGGTTTAGTTTGAATTTGCAATAGTGCTAGTGGAAGAGCTTCTTGCCCCAGTCTTATGATTTGCTGCTTAATCAAATGATTCATTCTCTCCCCCTGGCCGCTTGATTGGGGGCGGTATGGGGTGTGAGGTTCCTAATCTATGCCCAGATGGTCTGGGTTTATCTCGGCTGTTTGAGGGGCCCGGAGGAGGCCCTGGGTGACCTTGGGGCAGCCCGGGTATCGAAAGGACGAGAAGAGGCTTCAGTTCTTCTTTCTGGTTTTATGTTTATTAATTGTTTATCTAAAAGATGTTCTTTCAGCTCAACAGAGATCTGCTCAGCAGTCAGCCATGGGCACACTCCGTCTCCCTCCGGGGCAGGCACCTATCTTTATACCCTTTGCTACGTATACAATATTTATCATTTTTCCCCAATACCATCTATTGTTATAACTCGGTGTACTCTTAGTAATAACCAATAGAAAGGTGCCACCGTGGCCAAAGAAGATGGAGGAGAGAAGGAAGAAGAAGGAGGGCAGGACACACCCCAATTCCTCCATCTTACTCCTCTAAACCCCCCTGTACATAAATCCTAAACCCTGTTTCTCACCCTCTAATTAACTAATCTTTCCACCCTTCACCCCGGTGAGGCCCTGTGAAGCCTTGTGAAGCCCTCATCCTTGTCGTCTCCTGTGTAGGGTTAAAGTCCAGCTACCAGACACTTCTGGCAACATTCCAGGACTCCCGAGACCCCCAAAGTGGTCTCGGAGGCTCAGAATCTCAGGGCTGAGATTTTGAGATCCGACATCTCCCCCTTCTGTTTGCCCTAAGAAAACCTCTTTTATAGTCTGATTCATGGCATCTGGGACGACATGGATGAGGACTAGGAAAGCTATTACAATATAAAATCCTAAACTATTAAAACATAAAATCCTACCCTTAAAATTCTTCTCCAAATGGGAGAAATGTCAAAGAAATCTGCCCTTAAAATTCCTCTCCAAATGGGAGAAATGTCAAAGAAATCTACCAGCTGATCAATATATGATCCTTTGTCAGTTTTCCCTATAATAGGTAAATTTACTCTATTGCCTATTGCAATTCAAGACTTTAAGGAGAAAACCTCCCAGTCTTTCGTTCTTATACAGAAATATTCAAGACCCCAAAGAGAAAAAAACCCCCCAGAGTCTTTCCGTTTCTCTTGTTTCTCTTCTGAGTTGTCCTTTGCAGTCTGAGTCCCGACTTTTGTCTGAGTATTCGTTTCTTCTTATATCTTGTTGAGGAAAATCGCTGGATAGTTGCAGACTTGTTACGAAATGATGTTGTAGCTCTGCTGAACCGATCTGGCATGTCGTGCGCTCAGGGGTTACCTAGTTTTTGATTCAACTGACAATAGGGTTAGAAAACACACAAGCCTCCCCAGGAGGGGAGAGGCTTGGGACCCCGAGGGTTTTTACCAAAGGCACCAAGTCTGGAGAGGGCCCCTCCTCGCCTGAGACGTCACCGGGGGTCTGGCCCGCCCCCGCCCGCGCTCGGCGCATGCGTGCTTTCCGAGCCGCCCTGTGTCTCTCCCGAGGTAATTTTTTTTTTTCTCTCCCTTTTTCTTCCGCCTTTGAATTTTCCCCCCTCGGTCTGCCCCTGACTGTCTCCTCCTCCTCCGACGCTGTGTGTGTGTGTGGCCCTTCGTCAGTGTGTGTGCGGCCGTCCCGCCGGCACCCGCGCCCGCCGCGACTCGCGCCGGGTTTTTGCGTCACAACCGCGCGCCACCTGCTACCTTGCCGGCCCCCGGGGCCGCTGCACCCCCCGGCCCTGAGCTTAGCAAAGCCGTATCTGAACACGCCTTCTCTGTTTTTTCTTCACCCGCGCTCCCCGCCTGCTCCACGCCGCGAGAAAGCGCCTCCCCCGGTCCCCTCTCCCCCCCCTGCTCCCCCCCTTTGGACGCTTTCGGGGTCTTCTGGGGTTTCTGGGTTTTGGGACCGGGTGTTTTAATATTATTTCCTGCCCTCTTTCCTCGAGAGCCCTTCCCCCTGGCTTCTTAAGGCCAGAGCTAATTTTTTTTTTTTTTTTTTTTTTTTTTTTTTTTTTTTTTTTTTCCTGGAGCCTTGCTCCCCTCTCTTTTTCAGAGAGTCCCCCCCCCGGACGTCTGGTGCGTCTCGGGGGTCTACCTTCCTGGCCTTTTAAGGCCAGAGCTAATTAATTTTTTGTATGTTTGTGTCACACCTTATAAGGTGGACAAAATTTCCCGTTGTTCCTGGGAAGGTGTGCCCCCATGTTCTTATTTTCAGGCTTTCTTACCAAATCTGTCGTTCAGAGCAGTCTGGACGTCTCGATCTGTCCAGCAGATCACGAGAGGTGGATCCAGGGCGCCTTCTGGTTCCAGTCCGGGCTGTTCTGCTACGAATTCTCTTCGGCAGAAACTGAGAGATGGAATTCTCAGTGACTGCTGTTTTTTTCTTTTTTTTTTTGCAGTCTCTGCTGGCTTTTTTTCTCTTCTTCTCTCTTTTTTTCTTCAGGGCTTTGAAGGTGGTGGTGCCCCCCTCCGAAAGGTTGTGGTGGTCAGAGCTCACCCAGTGGAAGCTAAATGTCCGGTTTATCTTCCCCCGAAAGGTTGTGGTGGTTCGTGGTCCGTCCAGGGACGCCAAGTCTGGGTTTATCTCGGCTGTTTGAGGGGCCCGGAGGAGGCCCTGGGTGACCTTGGGGCAGCCCGGGTATCGAAAGGACGAGAAGAGGCTTCAGTTCTTCTTTCTGGTTTTATGTTTATTAATTGTTTATCTAAAAGATGTTCTTTCAGCTCAACAGAGATCTGCTCAGCAGTCAGCCATGGGCACACTCCGTCTCCCTCCGGGGCAGGCACCTATCTTTATACCCTTTGCTACGTATACAATATTTATCATTTTTCCCCAATACCATCTATTGTTATAACTCGGTGTACTCTTAGTAATAACCAATAGAAAGGTGCCACCGTGGCCAAAGAAGATGGAGGAGAGAAGGAAGAAGAAGGAGGGCAGGACACACCCCAATTCCTCCATCTTACTCCTCTAAACCCCCCTGTACATAAATCCTAAACCCTGTTTCTCACCCTCTAATTAACTAATCTTTCCACCCTTCACCCCGGTGAGGCCCTGTGAAGCCTTGTGAAGCCCTCATCCTTGTCGTCTCCTGTGTAGGGTTAAAGTCCAGCTACCAGACACTTCTGGCAACATTCCAGGACTCCCGAGACCCCCAAAGTGGTCTCGGAGGCTCAGAATCTCAGGGCTGAGATTTTGAGATCCGACAAGATGGCTACTAATCTGTTGCACTATTTTGGAAATGAAAGGTGATTCTTTATCTGAGGATGTTGTGGCTGGAACTCTGAAGCGTGGTATTATCTCTTGTAAAAATGATCTGGTCACCTCTTGAGCTTTGACAGTTCTGGTGGGGAATGTTTCTGGCCACCCTGAAAATATATTTCTTAATACCAGTAAGTACTGATACCCCCCTTTCCTTGGGAGTTCTGAAAAGTTGATTTGCTGCTGCTGTACCGGCCCATAGCCTCTCCCAGTCTGACCGAGTTTTGGCCCGGGGGGTATTTTGAGGTTAGTCTGGAGGCAAGGATCACATTATCAGCTCACCTGAGTGATAGTGGCATATAAATTCCTGACAACGATACAACAATTCTTTCAATCAGATGTGTGTTCTAGAAAGCCTGTGGGAATTACTACTTCAAAGTCAACACTTCATTTCAATGCACTCTGTATCACTCGCAGCCTTGGTCATTTCGAGAAAGGAGACACGCTTTATAAAAGGCTTTAGGTAGTTAGGCCCTAGTGTGTTTTCTAGTGCCCTTCCGTCACTAGTAATCACGAAAATGGGAAGGGATTACTAGCTCTCTTTCAGTGGTAGCCCACCCCTTGCAGCTGTACGTCTCTTTTGATTAGTATTATTGTATTATGGCTTACCTTCGAGGAAAATCTGTACCTCACCCTTTGCTGCTTTCTTTGCCTCTCCATCCGCCAGCTCATTTCTTTCCTCCAATTTTTAAGCTCACTCTCTGGTGTGCCTTAATATGCTTTTTCAGGTAGCTGAACTGCTTCCAGCAGCTGTATTGTCTCTTCTCTCCTTGTGAGGTCAGCAGTCTTCTCTCTTTCCTGATGGCTCCATGTGCATGCACGACTCTGAATGCCTTTTGCTGTTTATAAGGCATGGGTCCATGCATTTATCTCAGCATCCTGTGCAGAGGTACCTGTTGGTAAGGGTCCAGACTCTATTACCTCTCTGCAGGTAGTCACTGTGAACTTTGCAATGTCGCTTTCTTGTCAGTGAACCAGGTCTCTGCATCGTCCGGAGGAGTGTCCTTTAAGTCTGGGCGGCTGGAGTACGTAGCTTCAATGGTCTCTAGGCAATCATGGTGTACTGCTTCTCCTTGATTCCACTGAGAAAAGAAGCTGGGTTGACAATATTAGTCACCACTATCTCTACATCATCTTGCTCTACCATGATGGCCTGGTATTTCAGAAAACTCTCTGGTGAAAAGCCAGTGGCCACCCTTTACTTCCAGTACTGTGGATACTGTGTGGGACACTAGCACAGACACTTTTGTCCCAGGGTAAACTTGTGTGCCTCTTGAATGTTCAGCACAACTGCTGCTACAGCTCTGAGGCAACCTGGCCATCCTTCAGCTGTTGCATCTAGTTGCTTAGAGAGGTAAGCAACTGCCCTCCGGTATGGACCCAAGTCCTGAGCCAATATTCCCAGGGCAATTCCTTGCATGGAAAAATAGAAAGAATGCTTTACTTACATCTGGAAGTTTCAAAGCTGGAGCCGACATGAGGGGGACTCTCTAGCTGGTGAAAGGCCCGTGTGGTGTCTCTTGTCCGCTGGAGATCTCAGTTCCCATTGGCAATAAGAGCATAGAGGGGTCTGGCGAACAGTCCATAATTATAAACCCACAGCTGGCACTACTCTGCCATGCCTAAGAAGGTTTGGAGTTCTTTCGTTGTCTGGGGTTCAGGGTTTGGCATAGGGCTTCCCTGCCTTAAAGTCTGCTGCTCAGCACTCACTTCTTACCCCAGGTAGATTACCTTCTGTTTCACTACCTGTGCCTTTTTCTTTGAGACTCTGCATCCTTGGAGTCCTAGGAAATTCAAAAGGCTTACCGTCCAGGCTTCTCTCGCTTCCCTCGTCTGAGTGGCTACTAGAAGATCATCTACGTACTGCAACAGCCTCCTTTCCTCTTGTGGAGCTTCCCGGGAGTCTGGGTCTTTGCAAGCTGTTCTCCAATCAGAGTGGAGAATTTTGAAGCCTTCAGGCACATGGACTATGTGAGCTTGTGTTTGAATGCAAAAATTTTCTGGCTGGCTTCGTAGATAGGGAGGCGAAAGAAGGCATCTCTTAGGCCTAAAACAGTGAACCAGGTTAGCTCAGGTGTTAAACAAGTTAGTAAGGTCTATGGATTTGCTACCACAGGGTACAAATTCTGTGTTATCTTATTGACAGCCCTTAATCCAGTACTATCAGTTATTGGACTGATTCCTTCCTTACCTTCCCTTTGAGGGTACTACTCAGTTCTCACTGGTTGTGTTCTTTCATTAAGCTTTATGGGGGAGCATCCCATGGGGGAGCATCTTTCACTCTCCCTGGTACAGCAGAGGCCCATACCCTTGAAAACATTTACTTATTCTAATATCTCCTTACTAATGTCTTTCTTAATTTCAGTGTCTGTTAATATTAAGCCTAACATCTTTATATTATTTGCCTCCAGAGTAACCTTTCTCACTTGAGAATGTTTAGCAAATTGAGCTAATTGTACAAAAGCTTTTAGGTACACATAGTACACATGTTACTTTAAAGGTTTGCAAAAGCATGCCTTCTCAGACTGGCCAGTTGTTCATTCCCCACACTACAACATAAACATTCTCCACAGGTACTAAAGCTTTATTTAAAACTGAATATATGACCCTTGTGCCGACAAAAATTCTTCCCTTTTGGGGAGGTCATCTTTACGCCTCCTCCCTTACCTTGGGAGGAAGCCTTTAGCAAATCATATGTACTCATTTTGCGAACTGTGATTGCTTTGCATTTCAGCATGATGATCCTTGCCTGATTTCATATGTTGCTATCTAATGCTGCATGCTGAACAACATGTTTGATTTGCTTTCTCTTTGCCTTGTTTTCCTTTTCAAGGGCCAAGACCAGAGGGCGGTCTGATCTCACAGTCTCTTTGTCATTCTGGGTGATTTCTTAAAACAAAAGACATTTCAGCATACAAAACCTATCCCATTTATCTTCCTATTATAAAACAGTACTAACAGCAATGAAGCACTATAAATTTTTTTATTTTCTGAGCTGCTCTTACTGGCAACCTCCTCCTAGTGAGCCCCTCCCAAAACGGGGCTAATTTAGGAACCTGTTTGTTCTGATCAGTTCTCATTATTTATTTCTCCTTGCCCTATCTCGCTTCCATTTGAACCTTTTTACAGACCTTCACAGTAGTTTCTCAGTTTTCCTCCTATACACACAGCTCCAGGTGGCAGGTATCAGATGTGATTCCCACAAACAAGCTCTAAGACCTTAGGTTCTGAATCCGCTTGACCAGAAACCTCTAATTTACACTCAGGGTGTGTGCCCTGACACTTATTAGAACAGCGAAACAGCAATACCAGTGTTTCTCATAAACACCGCACTGCAATAATACCTGCACATCCAGCTTTTGCCCACAGGCCATTCCTGTGTTCCCTGGGGAGACAGACCTGTCCCTGTGCCCAGGGGACAGCCACTGTCACCTCACACAGCATGCTAGCCTCTTGATGTACCAAAGGCTCTCCGAAATTCCCCACAAAGGCAGGCTATTCTGTTTGTTACAGAGAACTTTAAATCCTTTCAGCGGATTGTTTCCAGTAAAGACTTACTGCAGTACCAACCGAAGTCTCATAAATCTCATATGTCTCATTAACTATTTCATCTCATTCATCCCTTCTATATAAACTCTGTTTTACAAAATATCAGTCTTTTCTAGTTCTCTTCTTGCACAATCTAATTAAGCACTGTGTCTACTTACACTTGTTTTGCTGCTTTGCAAAAAGGCTGTGCTAGTCACAGCCGAAACTCTGATATGCCCACAGACACAGACACACGCACTCTCCCCCCCCCCCCCTTTATCTCAAGTTCACTAGAGCCAAGGCTTGAATTACTATGAGGGGGAGAATTCTTGGAATTCCTTTAACTCGCTTTACCGGACTTACACGTAAATCACCGTACTATAGTTCTCCTATGTAAAATGCTACTCTTGTTGCAACAAAATCTTAACATCTCCACAAACACCACAACGCAGCAGAAGAAAATCACCACACAAAATCACTGGGAAAGGGCATATCTCTCAAAGTGCTCACTTTTCTCAACACATCACAGCATACCATAATTCGGCATTTACTCATCAGTTTTCCTGGACACAATCAAAATAACAGCACACAGTCTAGAGATCAAGTCTGAACATCCAAGGCAAAGGAACTCTCTGAGCTCATACTCACGGTTAAAATGTACCAAATCTACACAAATCACTACATTCAAACACGATAAATACCATCACTGACATTCCTCCACTCGCTTCTCCGCGGGGCACTTCTCTCCCTGCCCCCGCAGCCTGCTGCAGCCAGCGCCTCTGGCCTTACTCATTCGCTTCAAACACGGGGAGTACTGACCCTCCCCCGCACTGTAGGGCACTGTAGCTTTACTCTTTTTTATACACCATACACTTATCACCTGCATGATCACAAACACAGTGCACTGGCCACACACATTAACCATACAGCAACACAGTGTCCGGACATCACACACACACACAAACAAAACACACACAGGCTCACCAGTTCTGCTCTATCAGAACCATGAATCCCCAATACACACATACACGGGTTCACCCGGCTTACCCCCAAAGCCGCTAGCGGTCTGCCCTATCAGAACGACGAACCCTGTCTCTAATACAGCTGCTCTATCAGCTGAACCCATGAACCCAGACGTCTCTGGGTGGTTTACAACATTGCTCTCCTTCCTCCCCCCCCAGGGGCCCTCAGTACATATCGTATCTTCCTCCGCAGGCCAGTGGGGCGTTGTCTGTCCTCGCAGGTGGCAAGTTGAGACAAGTGGAGCCCCACCAGGAAAAAAAATCCTGGGGCGCGCCTTGGAGGTCCGTCTATCCCCCCTGCCCCCCCGGGGACAGAGAACTCCTACCTGGCTCGCCATAATATTTTGCGGAGAAAAGAAGAAACCTCACAACTTTATAAAAGTTGTAAGGTCGGTATGTTTATTTACGGCGCCGGACGCACGCAGAGAAAAATTCTCCTCAAAAGGCATGCGTACCCCTGAAAATTTCAGACCTCCTTTTATCCCCCTTCCAAATGCATATGCATACAGTTCCACAATAAGTTCATACATATTCATCCCGCATGACATTTAGCACCAGTTCTTCTTTATCAAAGGAATTTCTAGGTCGGGGCAAATTGACCGCGTGGTCTTTTCTGTTTTTCTTTCTCTGTCTCCTTGCTGTCTCGGCATGCGAGTTTTTCCTTCAGCTTTGGCCTCACAGACTTTTCACTGTTGTTAGACACTTCACCTAATTCAGGATGGATCCCTACTCTGTCTCAGTTACAAGTATTTATATGAGTGTACTGGAAAAGAGATAAACCCCTTTTGGAACACATTTCAGGGGAGCTCTGAACCCCTAAGTTTGATCTCATCTGGCAACTGCATTTCTAGGGTGATAAATCCAATTTTCTTATTACCCAAAGAAACTGGATCAAGTTTGGGAGTTCCTATATATAATGATTCTGGAGAAATTAAACAAAACCGGGAAAGCGAAATAGAAATGGAGAAAATCCAAAATGGTAAAAGCCAAGTTCGGATCCCAATATCTGTGTTGAACAAAGTCATCCGGCTCCAGGCAGTATTAAAAATAAAGAATTCAATTTTTAGGGACATTTCAAACGAAATAAAAAGATTAGCATGTGCAAATAATCAAGATCAAACTCCTACACTTGATCCCAGTGGGTGGGAGAACTTGGAGATTTTCAGAAGAAATGTATGGGAAAAGGTAGTTTTTCTCACTGTGTGTAGACTTGGAGGATTGCTCTTTTTACTATGCTTATTTATCTGTTTTAGTAAAACAGTATTGGCTGTACAAACCAACCTGAAGAAACCAAGAAAAGTAACAAGGTTAAGTAACCATGATTACCAAAGTGCACAAAAGATTTATAGTAGATTCAAAACAAAAAATTGTGAGTTGATGGGAGCTGAAGAATTTCAGCTCGATCAAAGAAAAAGAGGGGGGACTGTTATGAACAAAAATTCGGTTAATATTTTTTTGTGAGAAAGAGTTACAGGGAGCCAGGCAGATCTCTGTCCCTGCCATGTTTCTGCGTGCTTTGTTATTGTAATCAGGGGTCAATTTAGCTTATCTCCTCTTTTGTATTAGTAAAAGGCCTGGCTGGGGTGGGGTGATGGCCCTTCCCTGAGGCTGTGCTCTCTTCCAGCATAGGGAAGACACCTGAGAGGGTGGGGGGGGTTATGCAAAGTGACTCCAAGACCAGCATGCTTTGGGACCCCGACCCCAAAATGCAACGAGAAAAACCTAAAAACAACGAGCCACCTAAGAGTTGAGAGACTAAAGTGATGTCCAGACCTGAGGAGCCAAGTGCTGAGCCTGCAGAGATGCGGAGTCCCTCTCGCCCTGACCATGGGAGTCATCCCCAGCGCCGAGACTGAGGGGGACCGCACTGACAATGTAACATCTGACGGGGACACCACGCCCTAAAGGCTCCCACGAGGACCGAAGTCCCCAGCTCTGCCCCTGGTGGACAGAGCTGCGCATATCCTCCTCCTCTGAGTCGCCCTGGGAGACGTGACGGGGACTGCAGCCCTGCCGAGCTGCCCAATCCTGAGCTGATCACTTTTAATAAAGGCATTAAAAAGGAGAAGTCGTCTCCTGGCCCTGTTTATTTCAAACACCAGTAGGTCAGAGGAAGCTCTGAACTCACAGTTACTCTGCCATTCTGGGTGGTTTCTTAAAGCAAAAACACATCAGCATATGGGACTTTATCCTATTTACTTTCCCATTTTAAACAGCATTAACTGCAATGAGGTATTATAAATCTTTTTATTTTCTGAGCCGCCCCTACTGGCAGCTTTCTCTCAGTGAGCCCCTCCCAAAGGGGCTGGTTCAGGAACCTCTTTACTCTGGTTAGTTCTCATTATCTCCTTCTTCTTAAACTGTCTTGTTTCCACCCAAGCCTCACAGTGTCTTTTCTCAGTTTTTCCTCACACACAGACCTCCAGGTGGCAGGTATCAGATGTGATTCTCTACACATAAGTTTTAAGATCTTAGATTCTGAATCGGCTTGATCAGGAACCTTTAATTTACACTTAAGGCACAGAACAACAATACTAGCACCTCTCACAAACTCTGCATTGTACATAAGGTGCCAGCCTCTCAATGCACCAAAAACTCCCGGGAATTGCCTGCAGGCTATTTCGTTTATCACTTTGGTGTTTATCACTTAACCTCTATGGCGGGTTGTTCTCAATGTAAACTTACTATATTACCAGCTGAAGTCCCATAAGCTCATTTGTCTCTTCTATCTAAACCCTGTTTTACAAAACATCAGTCTTTTCCAGTCCTCTTCCCGCACAATCTAATGAAAGCATTGTTTCCTCGGACAATCCCTTTACTGCCTTGCAAAAAGGCTGGGCCTGTTACATCAAAAACTCTGATATGCCTACAAACACAGACACACACATACACCCCTCCTTATCTCAAATTCACAAGAGTCAGGGCTTGAATTGCTGTGGGGGGGGAACTCCTGGAATTCTTTTAATTCGTTTTACCACAGTTAAACATAAATCACCATACTGTAGTCCTTCTGTGTAAAATGCTACACTTGTTGCAAACAAAATCCTAAAATCTTCACAAACACCACCATGCAATCCTGAGAATCAAATTACCACAATGCGGGGGAGGACCACACAAACTCACCGGGAAAGGGTGTATCTCTCAAAGTGCCCTCTTTTCTCAACACAACACAGCATACAGTACTTCAACATTTACTCACATCAGCTTTCTCTGGTCCTTACACACTCTGGACATAATCAAAACACAGTAAAATTCCAGGGATCAAGTCCAAACTACTAGGGCAGAGGAACTCCCTGAGCTCGTCCTGACAGTTAAAATGCGCCCAATCTACACAAATCACCACCTTTAAACACAATAAATATCCTCACTGACATTTCTCCACATGTTCCACTTCTCCGCGGGGCACTCCTTGCCCCCACAGACTGCCCCAGCGGGTGCCTCAAGCTTCACTTGGCTGCTTCAGACCTGGGTAGAACTCCCCCCTCACCACCAAACTCACTTGTTTGCTCTCTCTTTCATATGCCGTACACTCACACGATTAAACACATTAACATTAACCACACAATGCATTAACTATACAATGTCCGGACACCACAAACACACAGAGGTTCACTCGACCCACCCCCAGAGTTGCTAGTAGCCCCTGTCTCCCAGTTGCTCTATCAGCAGGTCTGCTTGCAGGCACAGGAACGAGGCTGAGCACTCAGACATCTCTGAGTGACTTATTCAGCCGTCCTATCTCTCTTTTCCCCAGGGGCCCCTCAATACATACCATATCCTCCGCACACAAGCAGGTCCTTGTCTGTCGCCGCAGGAGGCAAGCTGAGACGAGCAGAGTTCCTCCAGGAAAATCCCGGAGCACGCCTCGAAGGTGCATCTATCCCCCCCCGCTCTTGCGGGGACAGAGACGATCTCCTGGCTGGTTCGCCATAATGATTTGCTGAGATAAACAAAACTCCACAACTTTTGTGAAAGTTGTAAAGCCGGTATGTTTATTACAGTGCTGGACACATGTGGGAATCATTCTTCTAAAATGACATGCGTGCCTCTGGGAACTCTGAGTCTCCTTTTATCTCCCTCTCAAATACATATGCATGCAATTTCACAATACGTTCATACATATTCATTCTACTGATTTCGAGTGACACTTGCCACTAATTCTTCAGAAGGAACTCCTGGGTCAGGTTGCCTTGCTCTGTCTGCTCCCCTCTTCCCCCCTTATCTCTTGTCTTTCGGCTGAAGCAGTCTTTCTAAGCACTGGCCTTTTGAGAGAACAGGCAGTCAGACTAAACAGCAATCTACAGACTTAACTCAAAGATGTACATTCTACCTAAATCACAATGGATTTCTACCCTGGAAAATTTCCACTCTGCCTAACACCTACTCCTATTGGAATGAACTTTACATTGGTAAGACAATTAATTAAACATCAAGACCTAATTGAAATTTTGAAGAAGATCCAGAAAAATGGAGAGAAAACTCTAATTACTGTCCATAATGATACAAAGGAAATTAGCACAGTTCTGCAAAGAGTCAAACAACATTCAGATCATCACTGGTGGCATGTAATCTTTGGATGGTCGCCAAATGCAACTGGGATTTTTAATAAGCTATGTCACCCCATTGTAGTTTTATTGATATTAGTCGGTGTGAGTTTAGGGTTATCTTTTGTAGCACCTATTTCGATTTGGAGAATACTACAGTGAGTAGCAGTGTTAACCTTCTTGTTAAATGCACGTGGTAAAGCATTAATGGATGGATACATATTATCGTAGAGATTTGCGCTAAGTAAAAGAATTTACTGATTTTCAACAAAAGGGGGGAATGAGACATAGAGGGTCAGAAAATTAACTTAGAGTAGGAACTAATTTTCAGATTTAGATGAAGTGTGCAGTTTTTTTTAGTCTGTAACTTACGGTGCTCACAAAAGTCTACTGAGATGGACAAAAGAATGCAAGGCTCTGATAAGAACAGTTTTCCCAAACAAGGTGGAAGGAATGTGAGCTTCCAAGCTGGAGGGAGATAAGAGGGGTCCCTTGGACCTTGATACTAGTAGCAGACCAAAACTGAGGCTGCCAAGATACCAGGGAGACGGATTGACAACCAGAAAGCTCTCTGCACGGGCTCAGAAGGATGGATAAGGACTAATTTTAATGTGAAGCAGGACTAGTAAATGAATATGCATGCACCTATTGTGAAACTTAATGCATATGCAACAGGTTAGGGGACAAAGGGAGGTCTGGACTCTTGAGGAGTGCGCATGTGCAGTTTGAGGAGAGATCCTGCATATGACCAGTGCTGAATAAAGATACATACCTACTTTACAACTTTCTCGAGTTGTGGAGTTTTTCCACAAATCATATACATGACTTTGATCTGATTGATAATAGCTTCCATTCAAAGTCAGGATCCTTACCTTTGTCATTGACTCTTTCATGCTATGCTGCAAATTGACTGGCAGAGGCATTTTCCTTTCCATTGTCCTCCCAAAGGATTCATATTTAAACCACTGATTCCAGATCATGTATATTTTCTGTACAAGCTGAGTACAATGTTGATGTTGTTCAACTGGTCATAACAAACAGAAGAACATAATGTATTTGAGAAGGCTTCTTTTTTTATTTTTACAGCACACTGTCTTTTTATACCCTTTCACAAAGTTTATGCTTATTCATTGGTCACAATAAATCAACATAGTGTTCATTAGAGCAAGGCTGTCTCCACCACTGTTTTTTACCAAAACCTAACTACAGGCCCCTCATGTACCTCTCCTTCTCCATTTCCATGCTGACAGCCTTGGTAAAGCTCCTTTCAGGCGCAAAGGGGACTCTTATCAGCTTGTCTCTCTAACTAACTCTTTCTGACTCACAGACCAGCTGTGAGCCCCTTCCACACAATGTGAGTTAAATATTTCAGAAAATAATTTCAAAACAACAATTTAATGGAAAAAAATCCCCCAAAACACACACACAAAATAATACCACAAAATAATCCCTCCAGAATCACTGAGGCTTGAAGACAAGTCCATTTCAAAAATCATCTCGTTTCCAAAGCCTAGTGGAATCCTTGTCTACAATTTGGAAAAAGGGTCAGCCTTCAGAGAATTGCAAGGCCTTTTGAAACCTCCCAAATGCTATTGTAAATGAAGGACTAAGACTAAGAAGCCCTCAAACGGTAGCTTGGTAGCAAAAAGCCACTCTTCAGTGTGTTAGGATTGAACTAATTTTTTGATACAATTTAATGAGGACAAAGTCTTTAAAGCAAAAGGAAATTATATAATTACGAGTCAGCTGAGCCAGGTATCTGCCTCCCTCCCTAAGAGCCAAGCATACTCACACCCTTAAAATGGCTATATTTTATACTGTTTCCTAGCTGGGGCAGTCCCTGTCCCCTTTACCATTGGCTGTGTACTTGGGAACTTACATTGTCTCCTGATCGCCTACTTTTCTGTCTGCTCCCCTCTCATCCCACCTCCCTCTCAGTCAAGTCTTCAACCCTGCCCCTCTCCCAGCTCACAGGAACACCCAACAAATGCACAAGAAAAAAATCCAAACCAAAACCAATAACAATGTACTGGTTTGACCAGGAAGAAGTGGGAATTCTGGGATGCTGTGGTAAAACCAATGGGTGCTCAGATTTTGATATTGGCACCTGATGTGGCCAGTGGGGTTTGGACACACCTCTGAGAACACACAGGGGTTAAAAACCAGACCTTCTGCCCTGGGAGTTCCTCTTGGGACTTAGAGGCAAAGAGGTCGGATCTCCCTCCCCCGCCCAGCTGCTGCTGCTGGGCGGGGGAGGGGCAGCCATTCGGATAGGCCTGGGGCTGGACAGAGATGGGGGGGTGAGGAGGCCCTTGAGGATGGAAGACCACCAAGAGACATCGGGCAGCCACCACCTCCCCCAGGGGAGAGAGAGGGAGAGCCGGCAACGGAACGTGATAGCAGCCGGCCAAGGAGGGGAAGGGGGGAGTGCGGCGAGAAGGTGCCCGGCCAGGGCAGCATCAGGGCAGCATGGGAGTGCCGGAGCTCTGGGACAGTCAGAGACTGAAATTTTTAACCCTTTTCTTACATGATTGATGTTATGAACAAAAATTCAGTTAATATTTTTTTGTGAGAAAGAGTTATAGGGACGCAGCCAGGTCTCTGTCTCTGCCAAAGTTCTTAGTGTTTTGTCATGGTAATCACGGGTCATTTTAGCTTATCTCCTCTTTTGTATTAGTAAAAGGCCTGGCTGGGTGGGGTGGATGGCCCTTCCCCGAGGCTGTGCGCTCTTCCAACATAGGGAAGACACCTGAGAGGGTGGGGGGGGGTTATGCAAAGTGACTCCAAAGTCCAGAATGCTTTGTGGGACCACGACTCAAAATGCAAAGAGAAAACCCCAAAAACAACGAGCCAAATAAGAATTGAGAGACTAAAATGATGTCTGGACATGAGGAGCCAAGTGCTGAGCTTGCAGAGATGCGGAGTCCCTCTCGCCCTGACCATGGGAGTCATCCCCAGCGCCGAGACTGAGGGGGACCGCACTGACAAAGTAACATCTGACGGGGACATCACGCCCTAAAGGCTCCCACGAGGACTGTATCCCCTGGCTCTGCCCCTGGTAGACAGAGCTGCGCATATCCTCCTCCTCTGAGTCGCCCTGGGAGACGTGACGGGGACTGCAGCCCTGCCGAGCCGCCCAATCCTGAACTGATCACTTTTAATAAAGGCATTAAAAAGGAGAAGAAGTCTCCTGGCCCTGTTTATTTCAATTTAGACCTTGCAAAAATGCTGATCCTCCTCGGAGCTGAATAAGAAGAGAGATAAGAGATGAGATAACAAGGACCAGGCCCGAGGGAAGTGGAGAAGACTGGCTGAGTGGGGGGAGAGATGGAGTGGCCTTTTGGCTGGACTTTTCTTGTGTGGCCATAGACTGAAACATTTTTATTCCTGTGACACAGAGACTGCATTTAGGGGGAGGCAGTGCCTCAGAACCAGGAGGGTTCAGTGTGGGTACCCCTCGGCCCCAGGGGGTGGAAAAAAATGGGGGGGACAGATGTCCCGAAGGAGAGACTGTGCCTTTTTTGGAGTGAGACAAGGCATCCTTAAAAGACAACCCTAAAAGCAGCTCTGGTCCATGCACAGTGGTGAGAGCACTGGGCATGGAAGGAAGATGTCACAATGGCAAAAGGACTTTCCGGGCGGTGCCGAGTGACATGGAAACACGAGGTTTCAGCATGTTTCCAGGGGAAGCCTATGGTGCAAGAAGGACTCCTCTTCATGAACTGAGGATTGAGTATTCTAAAGGGTGGTGCTGGACTGAGAGTTGGTGATTTGGGGGAATGTATTACATTGGGAAATTTTGGTGGGGAAGAGGAGGAAAATACTTTTTGTAAGGTTTTCAATTTTTTCCCTTATAGTTTTTTCCCTTCTTTTCTTGTAGTTTAGGTAATAAAGTTTTCTTTATTTCTAAGCTGGAGCCTGCCTTGCTTATTCCTGGTCACATCTCACAGCAGACACCAGGGGGAGGGTATTCTCATGGGGGCACTGGCTCTGTGCCAGGCCAAAACCATGACAAACATATATAATCAACAACTTCCATTTTGTAACTTAATAATTTTTTGGCTTCAACAAAATATCACCTCACCTCTCAAACTATCAACTCACCTCATAAATGCAACTTATGTTCCTTCTTGAGAGGAAAAATCAAATCCCACACTAGAATTACACACCCCTGAGACAGTTAAAACAGAACTCCAGAGTAACACAAACCCTGCTGTTCACATTCAGGACTAAATTAGACCATGTAAAATAACCAATTTCCTATATCAAACATTTCACTTCTGCTAATGAACCATCATATCTATAACTTAACACATGGATTGGGTTTGGCAGCATGAGCCTCTGAAACAGGCTCTGGGCTTTGTAATGCCACTCTAATGCATTGCCAGAGGTTAATATGAAGAAGAATTCCAGAAAAGCACAGGAAAAACTGCACTCAGTTTCCCTGAAGGATACATCCCAGGACATTTGGAATCGCTTGGGACATTTGGAATTGCTTGTCAGAAAAGTGCATGGAGTTTTCTTGATAGCGCAGCAACTGTTTTTTTTTTTCCTTTGTCTTCATTTTAGTTCATATTTATAGAAACTAGAAAACCTGAGGATTAGTGCACCATGAAACCACAGACCACTGCAACCAGAAAAAAAGGCTTTAGTAGATTACTAGGAAAGCAATGCTATTCCTTTCTCTGGAGATTTCCTTTTGTTAAGCAAGTCAGTATCATTTGCTTTGTGTTTTTGTATATTCTTTTTGCATATTCTTTTGCACAAAAGGACTCATAATTTTCATTACCAAAAGCATGCAACAGAGGAGCATATTGGTTCCTATTATCAAATATTCCAGAGCAAAGGCTAAGGCATATGAGGAGAATGGTAAAAAAAGACACTTCTGACAGCTCTCTCAGCTATTCCTAATTCCCAGAGTGGGTGGCAGGAAATATGGAACACTGGTGTGAACTCAAGTCTGTCCTTAATTCTGTCACATTGACAAGACTTTCCCCCCTGGTTCTCTGATGCAATGAAGAATTCCAAATGAATGAACTCTAAACACATGCCCCCATTCACTCCTGCCTGGGATGGACTTCTGACAGCTCAGCTCTTTTATTGGGGGGATACACAAAATCAGAGGAGCATGACATAAAGCAGAAAGGCAGATTGAAAGTCACCTACAATATGCCAGGCAAGTCCCTGATGTCCTGAAATATTGAATACAAGAGTGATACAACAAACCAGATGAGCCCTTATGCATTGCCCAGCCCCACAGCCTCTGGCTGGGAAACTTCCAATAAAAACAGCCAGTCACTCTTCTTTTCGAAACATAGTAGCGAAATCCAATTGCCTACTGTATACAACGGACCCTGGACTCCACTTTCCCTAAACCATGCCTGGGCATTGTCTCTGCTTAACAGGCATAGATCCAAACCTGGAGTGCTGGTACAGCTGGGGGAACTAAGGATATAACCCCACTAGATGACAGCCAATTATACAGCATTACCACAAGTCAGAGAAGACTGCTTTCAAGTTGCAAAATAAATATTCAGAAATTTTATTTAAAGCTGAAATAACTCATGCTAAGCAGAAAATCCTACATCATCGTCATCATTATTATTACTATTACTATTACTATTACTATTACTATTATTCACTCAAACTTTGTACTGTATCAAGTAGCAAGAAATTTTTAATCAACACAACATATTCTTTTGTAACAGATATCCTTTTTTATACCATTGAAAAATGGCTCCACAAATTTTCAAGCAGAATTAGTTGTTTATTCTTACACTTTAAAAAATAACTTCTATTTTGAAGGACCCCCAAAACACAACATCAAGAGTTACGATACATCTCAATTTCTTCACAATACACAACACATTTATTAATTATTTTAAACTGATACACCACTGATATAGGGGTCTCCTCGAGCCAGATCTTATGAGCTCTTGGAGATCTGTATCACACCCGAGATAGCTTAGCCACCTCAGACGGCATAAAATCAGCAGGATGGCTTCTGTGGCAGTGTTGGAAACAGAAAAGTTTTAATAAAAGGCAAAATAACAGAGCTCTTTACAGAGAAAAACCTAGCCATGGGCAAGAGGTTATTGCTCCTGGTAAAACACCTCACAAAAGCGATTAGTTTCTTTGTTTTCTTCTTTTTCTAGTAAATTGCTTAGGTGGGACTTTTTGGCTAATGTCCAATTGGCTATCCTTAAGTTTGAGGTGAAGTCCCCAAGGTTCTATGAGGTGTCTTTTTACCTAATTGAGGAGAGAAATTTCTGGGCTTTTTTCCTTTTTAAGGAGACAAAAGATAATTTTGTTGCTCTATCAACAGAGGGCACATTCCTACATCTCACCCTTTCTATATATCTAAAAAGGAAAGAGGAGAAAGGAACATGATCTGAAAAAGCCTCATCCTTGTTGACAATTTGTAGTTATGCTAATAATTTTTTAATTTGGTTCTAATTTTTATTGCTTGTGAATTATTCTTCTGTCTTAACTTTGGTGAAGTGTTTTCCCAGGCAAGTCTCAATTTTCTGGCTACATATGATTTGAACATATAGAACTTGAAAGCATTTTTGGAGGTAGATTAAAAACTTTTTGACACAACAACAATAACTTACAGAACTTTTTCAGTGCAAAACTTTTTTTTTAAACAATTTTAACTAGTGCAAATTTAGAATACACAGTCTCTGCTTCCAGCTGTCGCTCAGTTGTTTGTGTATTCTGGCATCTTCTGCTGCTCTTGGATCAGCTGCACCTGTGGCTTGACATTCTTTGCAGGGACCCATCGAAGACCTGCATTTGCAGAAATGCATGCAAACCCCCTCCCCCAAGTCACAAGAGCATAGGGTCTGAAATCTGTCCTGTGTCTGGATCCTTGATGAAGACTGGTGGCCTTTCCTTGAGCTTTGCTTGACTGGTATTGCTGAAATGTCAGAAAATCAGTGGTACCTGCTCCATAAAAGAATTAATTAAGAAGTTAAAAACATATATAGCATTATTTAGCCTCTCTATTGTAGACAGCACTTCTGTCCCTCCCTTTTGCCTTTCAAGGATCATTTTCAGTGATCTGTGTGTTCTTTCTACAATAGATTGACCTGTGGAAGAATGTGGAATACCTGTGGTGTGTTTGATACCCCAGGTTTTGAAAAACTGCAGTTTGTTAGAAACGTAGGCAGACCCGTTGTCCACTTTGACTTCTTGAGGAATGCCTAGGGATGTAAATACTTGTAAGAAATGTTTAATTGCATCTCTACTCTTTTGTCCTGGATGTGTGGAAGCAAAAATTGCTCCTGAGAATGTGTCTATTGATACGTGTATATGTTTGAACCGTGCAAATGACTGATATTGAGTTATGTCAGTTTGCCATATCTGCAGGCTATTTAAGCCTCGAGGGTTAACCCCTGTTGCTACTGCTGGTATGGTTAATTTTTGGCAATCTGGATATGACTGAACAATCACTTTTGCCTGATTCTGAGAGATGTTAAACATTCTTACTAAGGCAGGTGCATTTTGATGATAGAAGACATGGCTCATTCTGGCTTGTTCAATAACATTAGGAAGTGTATTCTGTATTGGCAAGGCTAAAAAATCAGCCATGGCATTGCCTTCTGCTAAGAAACCTGGAAGAGAAGAATGTGAATGAATGTGCATTACTAAGTAAGGTTCCTGTCGAATAGAAAGAAGGAAGGGTAATTTTTTGAGCAAACCATATAGCTGGTCATTGGAAACCTCTTTTAGCAGAGATCCTTCTGCTCTCTCCACTACACCTGCAACATAGAATGAATCAGTTACTAAATTAAAAGGAAATGTTAATTTTGAAAAGATCCGTACAACTGCTGTTTATTATTTGTGAAGAACCATCTACTTCCTCAATATCTGATTCCCATTTTTTGGTCTCTGGATTTTGCCAAGCAATCACAGATTTCTTTGACTTCCCTGAACTCTCTGCAAAAAATGTGATTGCATCTAGGGATGCATGAGTTCTTAAGGGCTTATGAATTAATTTTAAAGATTAATTTAGTAGCTCATGTTTGGGACAATTGACTGAAATGTTTCCTGTAAAATTTTCTAAGGCGAATTACATGACCTCTGAATTTTGAATTAACCATTCCAAATAGATGGATGTGACAGGCAGAAAGATTTCTGCAAAATCCTTTCCTGAAAGGGAAAACATTTGGGATCTGGCCTTGATAATCAATTGTGATAGAATTTCAGGGCAAATTGTTATAGTTTTATGCAGCTGACAAGATAGGAAAACCCACTCTAAGATTATCAGGTGGTCCTTCTTCTCTAGATCACTCTGGAATATTAGACTGTGAAGCTGTGGACTCTCCCCTAAAACTGAAAACAAAAAAGACATGTTAGGATTATATTGATGAGCCTGGCGTGATTGGATGGCTCACATCACTTTATCTAAAGCATTTTGGGCTTCTTTGTTGAATTCTCGTGGTGAGTTCAAAGCTGTGTCTCCCTTCAATAGATCGGACAGAGGGGCTAAGTCCTGGTTTGAAATGCCTAGCAGTGGACGAAGCCAGTTCAGAGTCCGTACCAGCTACTGCACTTCATTCAGTGTCTTTGGATTTGTCCTTAGTTGTAGTGGTTGTGAAGTTACAGTTTGTTCTGTGATTCTGTATCCTAAATATTTCCAGGGAGGAAGTGTCTGTATTTTTTCCTTTGCTGCTGTGAGTCCTGCTTTCTCCACTGCTGAGATGACCTGATCTGTTGTCTCCTGCATTGATGCTTGGTCCTTTGCTGCTACTAAAATATCGTCCATATAATGCAAGATGAGGGGATTTGGGTATTGTACACGAACTGAGGAAAGTACTTTGGCTACAAACCACTGGCCTTGAGGAAGTACCAGTCAATGATATCTTTTTAAAGGGGCCTGCTGATTTATTGATAGGGTAGAAAAAGCAAATCTTGCTGCATCATCTGGATGCAAAGGAATATTGAAAAAACAGTCTTTAAAATCAATAACAGTTAACTTCCAATCTTTTGAAATCATAATCGGAGAAGGTAAACCTGGTTGTAAAGAACCCATTTCTTGAATCACTTCATTAACTTTTCTGAGATCCTGCAATAACCTCCATTTCCCACTGTTTGGCTTTTTAATGATGAAAACTGGAGTGTTCCAGGGGCTGGTAGTTGGAGTTAGGTGACCTTTGTTTAACTGTTCCTGTACCAACTGCTCGAATGCAGCAAGTTTCTCTTCTGGTAAGGGCCATTGGCTGACCCAGCTAGGTGTATTAGATGTTCATGTGAGTTTTAGTGTGTTATGTCCATCAAAAGCCTTTGTTAAAAATCGGTTTTTATTCTCAGACCCCATTGCGAGAGAATGTCTCTTCCTCAAAGAACTATATTGTCGAAGGAAGGGGACCAGGACACCAGTTGGTTCATCACAGGCCCTTCGGGTCCGGTCCGGTCCCGGTCCCGGTCCCTCAGGTCTTTCTGGTCCAGTTTATTGAAGAAAGTATCAAACACTTATACAGCAAATAATAAGCTTATGAATATTCTGTAAGCCAAGCAATCTATTGGTTAAACTATAGCATTAACTCATCCTCATTCCTTAGGTATTACATCTCTCTTTTCTCATGTCTCTTTCACTGTTTGTTATTATACCACAGCTAGGCCCAAGGTCACTGCTATCTGTGCAGGTGCAGGACTTGGAATTAGCCATGGTTTTGTACTTTTCCAGTCCTTAGCAGCTAAATTCTCAACACTATATCTGCTCCTACTAGAAGTGGTTTTGTGGTGGCAACACGACTTTTGAGTCCCTCAAATGTGACAGAGTGCAAGCTACGGAAGCTTTCACAGTGACCATCAATACCTGCCAGTTGGTCCAGCATGAGTACGATGGTCCAGTCCTGTGGTCATTTTGATTTCGATATCAGTGACGTCTGCTCCAGTATCTATCAGGCCAACAAGGGTGATGGTTTTCCTGAGGTGCTCCAGGACATAGGTGAGTTGAGGCCACCCGCAGCTGATGTGCCTGGTCCAAGCGATGACAGATGTATTGCTCTGTGACTCTGGTAGGAGAACAGCTTGTGCTATGGTTAGTCCTTTGCGTAAAAAGCATGGAGGGTCTGGACATAAAGCTAACACTGTAATTTCCTGTGAACAAGTGACAGATAACACAGTTGGAATGGTACAGAAACCTTCTGCATGAGATCTGTTAACTCCCACTATTAAGAACTGACGTGGTTGTGGTTCAGGTCCCAGCTGTACTGTGGATATTGTGTGAGCAATGGCATTTGTCAGCATTACTGTCTGGGCTGTAGACAGCTCCAATCTGGTACCTGGGGACATTGTGCTCGGTAGCCCTGCAAAGATTGCTGCAGTTCTGTGCGTGGTGGCCTGTGGTGGTCTCTGGCCTTTGATACAGAGGTTCTTGTGTCATTGCATGCCACTGAGCCAAGCTCGGCTGCAAGTTTCCCAGAAGATGGCATGGACAACCCTGTGCTGGGTGAAAACTGTAAGTATTTTGACAAAGACCTCTGTATCCACTGTTTTTTGGAGGTAACCTCCTTGGTAGTTTAGGACACTGTCTCTTAAAATGCCCTCTTTGACCACAGGAATAGCATGTATCCTTTGCTATTTGTTGGTTTTCAAGTGCCCTTTAAATGCTGTTAGAGCCTCTGCTATAGTTTGTGCCTGAATTTCTATGGCTTTTTCTTGCTGCTTTAGGGTGTTTTCCTGTGCAGTTGTGATGGCATTATCTAGCACCTCTGCCTGCACGTCTGCTGCATGTTCAGGAGTACCCAGGCAATTGCAAGCTTACACTAGCTGTGTTAGGGTGGGCTCAGGGTCTTGTGGCAATGCACGTAATATTTTTTGCAGTTTGGATTTGCATTAGAAATTGCAAGCCGTTTTAATAACTCTTGTCTGGCACGGTCTATGGGGATTTGCTTATCCAATGCCAATTTTAAATGGTCCAAAAACTTAATGTATGGCTCATCCATCCCTTGTTTAATTTCTGTGAAGTCTAGTTCTAGTTTATTCCTGTCAGGCACCTGGAACAGGGCAGTCTTTGCTGCTTCCTTAACATCCTGAAGGATTTGTCTATTGAGTGTCCTTGCCTGTCGTTGTGGAACTGTGCAGGCTCCTTCCCCCGCAAGCTGATCTATTGTTATGTTTACAGTGGCTGCAGTTCTTGCATAACTTCTTAGAAGGTCATTGAGTAAACATTTCTGTTATGAACAAAAATTGGGTTAATATTTTTTTGTGAGAAAAAGTTACAAAAAAGGCAGCCAGATCTCTGTCCCTGCCAGGGTTCTGAGTGCTTTGTTACTGTAATGACGGGTCATTGTAGCTTATCTCCCCTTTTGTATTAGTAAAAGCCCTGGCTGGGGTGGAGTGGATGGCCCTTCCCCGAGGCTAAGGTTCCTACCAGAGTGAAGACACCTGAGAGGGTGGGGGGGTGTTATGCAAAGTGACTCCAAGACCAGCATGCTTTTGGGACCCCGACCCCAAAATGCAACGAGAAAACCCTAAAAACAACGAGCCACCTAAGAATTGAGAGACTAAAGTGATGTCCGGACGTGAGGAGCCAAGTGCTGAGCCTGCAGAGATGTGGAGTCCCTCTCGCCCTGACCATGGGAGTCGTCCCCAGTGCCGAGACTGGGCCGACGAGGCTGAGAGAACCAACATCTGACGGGGGACACCACGCCCTAAAGGCTCCCACAAGGACCAGATCCCCCGGCTCTGCCCCTAGTGGACAGAGCTGCACATGTGCTCCTCCTCTGAGTCACCCTGGGAGACGCGATGGGGACTGCAGCCCTGCCGAGCCGCCCAATCCTGAGCTGATCACTTTTAATAAAGGCATTAAAAAGGAGAGGAAGTCTCCTGGCCCTGTTTATTTCAGCTGGGGGCGCTCGTCCGGAATAGCCACGCCGAGAGAGGACTCAGGACTGGCCATCTTGGACCTCCAGGACAGCTGGCTATCAGGACCAGAGGGATCAGCTCAGGAGCAACGAAACAGAGGAGCACCGGAGCACTGGATTGGTGAGAAGCCGGTGGCGGGAGTGGGAGACGTGCGCATGTGTGTGTGAATGAGACGAAGGCCGGTAGACGGACCTTCGAAAGGATAGTGGACCCCTCAGTACCGCGTTTCCGAGCTTTCGCGAGAAAGCCGGCTGGAAACAGGGGGAAGCGAGTGTTATTAGCGTGACTGAGCCATCTCTCAAGGGGGAATAAAGGGCCCCCCCCCTCCGGGCGTGCGGAGGGAATATTTGTATGAGTGGCACGCACCCAAAATAGGCCCTGACAGAGGGAAGTCAGGCAGATTTGTCAGTCCCGAGAAGGATTCGGGTAGCTCACAAGCCCTGCAGGCAAAAGTAAGTCCTGACACAGGAGTAAGGCACAAACCCCAGCGAAGGAGGCATGGTTTGCTTTTAAGTCCTGATACGGTGAAGCCTAAAAATTGGCGGGTTAGGCAAACTAAAAATCAGGCAGTTGTTTTTCCTGACTGAGGGAGTCAGGCACGACCCGGATTCTTAAGCCGAGGCTTCGTGTGTTCAAGTCCCGATAGATGTAAGACCTGACGTGGGGAAAAGTTGGGCAATCAAGAGATTGGGAAGTTGTTTCAGTATAAAGCCCTGAGCATCAGGCAGAAATTTGAAGTTCAGTGGAGGAGGCTGAAGCTCCTCAAAGAAGGTTCTTTTTGAAATTACCAGTCAGTAAAGGCACCTTTGGGATTTTTTACTGTTCAGACCTGTAAAATGGGAGGGTGTAATAGTAAAAAGACCAGCAAGAGGCTGAGGGACATACCTCCCAATAGTCCCTTAGGAGAACTGTTAGTAAAATGGGATTCTATAGAGGCCACGGAGGGATTAGATAAAGTGAAAATGATCCATTATTGTATGGAAGTATGGCCAGAATTAGAGGTGCAAGGAGGATGGCCTTGGTGTGGGACAAAGGATAAGTGGATGTGCCAACAATTAAATAATTATCTGACAGCTCGAGGGGATACTGATCCTGAGCAATTATTGTATGTAGCTTGCTGGTTAAAGAGCGCTGTTGGGGATGAAGGGGTGCGAATTTGTATGGTACAGAGGAAGAAAGAGGGGAATGAAGGAGGGGATGATAGGACTAGTAAAAGATGGGATCCCCTGGATTATCTGCCTCCTTCTGCCCCTCCACCTTATAATCCTCTTCTTCAAGTACCTGAATGGCAGGTCCGGTTCTTCCCCCAGCTTCCATCTCACTACCACCTGTTCAAACTCCTCCTTCTACCTCTTCAGCTTCCGCTATGATAAACCCAGTATCCCCTCCAGTTCTGTCTGCACCACCACAAGTGCCTACTCCACCTGCTGCATTCTCCACCCCTTCTCCAGCTGCACTTAATATTCAGGCAGGCTCTTCTCCCCCTCCTATGGTGGTCCCTTTACCTCCTCCTAGTTGGGACACAAATGCCTCTTTGCCTAGTAAACAGCCATCAGCAAATACACCTGCTGATGGGCAGAAAGTTCAGGGTAACCCAGATATCCCTCAAAGTAGTTTGGCATCTGAAGATGGGCCGTACTGTAGCACCAGATCCAAGACCTCCAAGGCAGAGAGACTCTTTCCCCTCAGAGAGGTTCCTATGGGAGGAGTAGTGGGAGGTATTTGCTTTGTGAAAGGAGGAAGGAAGAAAAAGCAAAGGCCAAGGCTAAGATCATGGTTGCTGTAGCTAGAGAAAGTGCAGGGTGGGCGGGTCCACCACCAGGAGGACACAAGGATAGGTCTCTTGTACTGTCAGGTGCAAAAGAGATAGAGACACCTCAAGTCCCTTTGAGAGAACGACATTGCTATTACTGTGCAGAGCCAGGACACACCAGGAGGTTTTGTAGAAAGCTCAGTCTCAATGTGGCAATAGCCAAGGAACAGGATAATTTAGGGAAGATCCTTAGAGGTGACAATTAGAGGGTCAGGGGCTTTATACTTTAGGGGACCCGATGCAACATCTAGACAAGCCCTTGGTAAACTTTGAGGTGGGACCCCTAAATGAAGAATTTGAATTTTTGGTTGATACAGGAGCAGATAAGTCCTGTCTCAACAAAGTAACATCTGAAGTTAGAAAAAAAAAAAAGCAGCTAGGCAGAAAGGATATCCAATAGCACCAAAACTGGCCAGTAAGACGTAACTTGTAATAAGTGGTGTGAAAGTAAAAGGTACCTTATTGTTGTCTTGTTGTGTGTGTGAGAGTGAGTCACAAGCAAAGGCAGCCTCAACTTCCCGGGCAGGTGGGAAGGGGGCAGTGGAAGTGTGTGTGTGACCTGCAAACCAGGCTTGTGTCCCCCGGGCGGGTGGGGGCTATGACTGAAGTGTGTGTGTGTGACCTGCAAACCAGACTAGTGCTCCCCAGATGTGTGAGGGAGCCATAGCTGTAAGAGCGTGAGTGACACGCAGGCAGCCTCACAGGTGAATGTGCACCAGAGGCAACCAGAGTCAGGGCCCTTCCAAGAGGCCCAGAGATACTGAGACCTGTGGGCCAACCCCAAGGTGAGGGGGGGCTATTGGGACCTGTGATTTTCTAGCAATAACTTTCTGTCTTAAAAGTGTGTAGGAATGTGTGGAAGTGAATGAGAAATGAGAGAGTGAATATAGAAAAATTAGAATAGAGGTAATGTAGAATGTGCATTACAAGTTTTACCACATCTCCTTAGAAGGAAGTGTATTGTGTAAAAGAATGATGTAAGGAAAAAAAAGAAAAAAAATTATGTGTAAGGGGTTGAAAGAAGTATTTAAGCTGTAAGTGAAAGTAAGAAACAGAAGCAAGTAATAAATAAATAAGATCTTGAAAAATAGAACAGAAAACCAGTGAATTAAATACACAGGAAAATAGGAGAATAAATGTACTTTGGGAGTTAAGTTAGCTGAGAAATACAACTCCTTGCAAAATACAGAGTATGTAGAAGTTGATGAGAGAAACATACAAGCTATGGAAAAAGAGAAATTACTGATAACATTAAACTGAGAAGCTGAGTTTTGATAAAATCATTAAATAGCAGACCATTAATGCCTGTGTTTGAAAGCCCGTTTCAGGTACTCTTCATTACTAATTCAGCTGTGAAGACCAAAAGAAAAAGGTTGGACTCACATCACTCTCACCCCCTGGCATTGGACCAGGATTCAACATCAGGTTTTTTCCCTCTGGCATTCTGTCATTGGACCGGACTGCACCCCATTCTCCCTCTGGCATTGGACCGGACTCCACCCCTTTCTCCTTCTGGCATTGGGCCAGACTCCCAGTTTTTCCCTCTGGCATTGGGCCAGAGTCCTCACCACTCACCTCCGGGCACTGGATAAGGATTCACCCACATCACAAGTTAATTCACCTGAGTATACTGGGATTTAAAGTTGACTCTCAGGAGGAAGAGTCAAAAAGACTGAACTGTATGGGAAAACATTGGTATCAGAGTTCTAATATTGCTTAAAATGTTTCAAAACTCTTCTGTGTAAACTAGGTTGGTAAAAGGTTTAAGGCTGAAAATAAGTAATTCTGGTTTAAGTTTCCCAATATATATTTCTAAAGACTCCAGGTTAATCCTCTACAGAACACTCCCCTGGGGGGGGAAACCAAAATTTGTAGGGAACAGACCAAGAGAGGCTTAACCAGAGAAGTGGGTAGAAGGGACTCTAAAGAGCTTGGAAGCTTCTCCTCCGTAAAATTCCCCAAGAGGCAAGGCCGGGTGGGCAGGCTGTGCAAGATGACCCATACCAGACTCTTGGGAAGGGTAGTAATGATGGCTCTAATTGCTGGTGGTGCTCGGGGAAGCCCAGCTGAGCTGTGCAATGAATGCTACCAACCCCTCTATGAGGAGGAAGTGAGCTCCTTGCCAGAGAGTCCACATCAGTTCTAACCCTGATTGTGTTAACCCCTCCCACTTGGTCCTTTATCAGAAAAATAAGAGAGTGTATTGGATAGCCCAGAATACTGCCACTTTTAGGCAGCCACTCCTAGGAGACTGCCCTATAGAGGAAAGCTGGTTGTGCTTTGAATGTGATGCTGCTGAAACAAGCTCAGCAGATCTAGTAAAAAGCAAAGAAATGGTGAAAATGGTAAGAAAAATTGTTTGTTACAAGTATTTATATGAGTGTACTGGAAAAGAGATAAACCCCTTTTGGAACACATTTCAGGGGAGCTCTAAACCCCTAGGTTTGATCTCATCTACCAACTGCATTGCTAGAGTCATGAAACCAATTTTCTTATTACCCAAAGAAACTGGATCAAGTTTGGGAGTTCCTATATATAATGATTCTGGAGAAATTAAACAAAACCGGGAAAGCGAAGTAGAAATGGAGAAAATCCAAAATGGTAAAAGCCAAGTTCGGATCCCAATATCTGTGTTGAACAAAGTCATCCGGCTCCAGGCAGTATTAAAAATAAAGAATTCAATTATTAGGGACATTTCAAACGAAATAAAAAGATTAGCATGTGTAAATAATCAAGATCAAACTCCTACACTTGATCCCAGTGGGTGGGAGAACTTGGAGATTTTCAGAAAAGATGTATGGGGAAAGGTAGTTTTTCTCACTGTGTGTGTACTTGGAGGATTGCTCTTTTTACTATGCTTATTTATCTGTTTTAGTAAAACAGTATTGGCTGTACAGACCAACCTGACGAAACCAAAGAAAGTAACAAGGTTAAGTAACCATGATTACCAAAGTGCACAAGAGATTTATAGTAGATTCAAAAAAAAAGAAATTGTGAGTTGATGCGAGCTTAAGAATTTAAGCTGGATCAAAGAAAAAGAGGGGGGACGGTTATGAACAAAAATTCGGTTAATAGTTTTTTTGTGAAAAAAAGTTACAAAAAGGCAGCCAGATCTCTGTCCCTGCCAGGGTTCTGAGTGCTTTGTTGTTGTAATCACGGGTCATTTTAGCTTATCTCCCCTTTTGTATTAGTAAAAGCCCTGGCTGGGGTGGAGTGATGGCCCTTCCCCGAGGCTAAGGTTCCTACCAGAGTGAAGACACCTGAGAGGGTGGGGGGGTTATGCCAAGTGACTCCAAGACCAGCATGCTTTTGGGACCCCGACCCCAAAATGCAACGAGAAAACCCTAAAAACAACGAGCCACCTAAGAATTGAGAGACTAAAGTGATGTCCGGACATGAGGAGCCAAGTGCTGAGCCTGCAGAGATGTGGAGTCCCTCTCGCCCTGACCATGGGAGTCGTCCCCAGTGCCGAGACTGAGGGGGACCGCACTGAGAAAGCAAGATCTGACGGGGACATCACGCCCTAAAGGCTCACACGAGGACTTCATCCCCTGCCTCTGCCCCTGGTGGACAGAGCTGCACATGTGCTCCTCCTCTGAGTCACCCTGGGAGACGCGATGGGGACTGCAGCCCTGCCGAGCCGCCCAATCCTGAGCTGATCACTTATAATAAAGGCATTAAAAAGGAGAAGTCTCCTGGCCCTGTTTATTTCAGTTTAGGAGAGCTGGGTTGCAGACTGGTCTGGCCAGGACGAGTCTGTTTCCCTCCCTTCAGAGGCAGAGGAGGAACGGTATGGGGAGCAATGGGGAGTGCCAAGTCCCTGCTGTCTTCCCGGGCTCTGAGTGCTTCAGGGCGGGTCTGGGACAGGGTTGGGGTCTCGGAATCTCTGTCTCCCCTCCTTTCTTTCTGCTGCAGCCTGCGGTCTGCTCTTTCTCTGCTCTGTGGTGTTCTGTGGCTGTCTCTCGCTTGCTTTTCACTCTGCAAGATCACAAATAGTAATACTGTCCAAAATATTGGAAGGAGCTTTAGGCTAGACTTCTAATTCTTCTCCATACTGTATAATCTAAGTCCCACAGCATCCCAGTTAAGGTATAGATTGATTCTACTGTATTAAGATGCTCAGCAAAGAAAAGTATATAATGCATTTGTAACCTAAACTAAGGGTCTCCAGGCCTGCCTGCAGCTAGAGCTGACAGCTGTAGCCATAGGCTCTGTTGCCTGTCGCAGACATTTTTTCATAGAAATCCTTTCTTTCACATTTGTCCATCTTCTGGGAAGCAGAGCCCCAGAAGAAGAATGTAAACAATTGTTATCAGCTGCTGTGAAATGTAGCAGGTGTCCCTGTGATTGGCTCATCTTCCATGTGTACCATTAAAGGCCAATCACAGGAGCAGCTCAGGGACAGATTCCCTGGACACAGAACTTTGTTATTCATTCCTTCTATTCTATTCTTAGCTTAGCAGCTCTCTGCAACTTCTCTTCTTATTCTTTTTAGTATAGTTATAATGTATTATATATCATATATGAATAAATCAAGCCTTCTGATCAAGAAACAAGATTCTCGTCCTTCTCTCACCACAGTGACCGTCTAAGGTCACTGCAATAGTTGCCCACGACCCTGGACTGCTGTAACGTCTTAGATGTAATAAACTGCATTTTGAAGAGCTGCCTGGAGTCCGGCATCCCTCAGTCAGGCTCTTACTCCCAACCACAATGCTGATTATTTAATTGTAATTATTCCTTTTAAAAAATGGAATTACAGCTTCCAATGAACTAGATGTGATTAAAATTACCCATTTTTCAAAAAAAGGAAAATTCCATGGCAGTCACTATGAGGGAAGATATATGGCTAAAGATTCAAAGATAACAAAAGTAAGGAGGAAGAATTTTAGGGACAGGGAGGGGTACACATGCAGACCTTCACTCTAGACAATTCTGTTCAACATTACTTCTCTTACATCACGGTTGAAAATAATCTGCCGAAGTATATTTGTGTTGAAGAGCAAGCAATGGTTCCACAGAATTTCCATCTTGAAAATTGTCATAATTCTTATCTTTTTTACTATGTCTAGTTTCTTAAGACCAAGCAGTTGATGTATTCCAAATTAATCATTCAGAGCTGGTAGTACTGCTACGTGAGCAAATGGCATGCTTCTAATTAGGACTGCACGTTCTACTCCATTTGGACTACCTGTGCTCAGCAGACCCAGGAACCCTGCAGAGCACCTGTGGTCTGGACAGGAGTTCTTGTTGACATTTGGGAGGGTGACAGAGCACTGACTGCCCCTTCAAAAACACCATTCTGTGTGGTAGGGCAATCCAGACACACAGAAGACAAAATGGTTGCGTGCACTGGCATTTAGTTGAGATCACCACAGATTTAGAACTACAGCCTCTTCCTGGCATCACCTGTAGACATCTACTGATAGAAAACTCTCTCCCTAATTCAACCATGCATGAACTCTGTAGAATGTTTATTCTGAATTTCAAATACCAAATATTTTCCATCTGTTTTGTTTTTTCCTACTTACCTGAATGAGCTAGAAATGGCATGGACTACAGTCAGATGCATGGGGAAGGCTAGGACAAGTCCTGTGAATTGCAGTGCTGCTGACCTTTTGCAATTCTAGATAACTACTGCTGGCATGCTCAGGTACATCGGACCTTTCAGGATTCAGCCCTATAGTAGCTGTCAGAGCGAGTTACAGCAGTTGAATTATTAAGAAAAATCTAGTAAACCTCTTCCTGAGGGCTGCATAATATTTTGTGATCCCTATTATTTCATTGCCTGTCAAAAGGTACAGGTACATCAGAACATGGCTGTTCTGTTCATTCTTCTCTTGATGACCTCGTTTGCTATTCAACAGAATAGCACTACAGTTATTCATGCTATTATTCTGACTTGCAGGTTTAAGTCACTCACTTTTCATCCTATGGATGAATAATCCAGATCTTGACAAGACTGTTTTATTTCTTTGTAAGCATGTTTTCCTTGAAATGTTCCTTCGTGTTTCTATGGGAAATGAAAAATCAGCCTAGTATAGAACACATATTTGTGCCTCTAAAGGGTGATAGGAACATATTTTTCTTATGCACTTTACCATAAAGTGAACTTCTGTTCTTTGTGCTCAGTAATCCACAAAAGGCGAGGGAAAAAATTGGAGTTCTTTATTGCTATCTCTTACTTTATCCTTCACAGAAATGGACCATGACATGAATTAATCATTCCACGCATTAAGATTATACAGAATAAAAGCAAGGTAATCCTATTTTGCCTGATGACCAAAAGGAAAATAAAATGCCTAAAAATAATTCCTTTTTCCATTTTCCAACAAGCTCCTTCAACTAATACTTTGGAGGAAACAGACTGTACTGTGGTAGTGTGTTTTTATGACAGATGATGAAAAGCATCTTAAAAGTTCTGCATCCATCGTAGAAACCGTCCTGTCAAGAGGTTTCTAATCTTTAAAGCTATTGCCTGTTAGCCTAAGCATGTATAAATGTACCTGTCCTAACAGCTAAACAAGAAGAAATCTTTACCCACATAGCCAGAACTAAACATACGGAGCCCTCTAGAAATTAAACTCCCTATCCTGAATGGAATCTAGAAACAATGAAGTGACTAGACCCACGAGAATAGCAAGTACCATGGTGAACATAACCAGTGCAACTTGAAATACAAACACCCTTAACAGACACCTAAAATATAATAGAAAGCAGATCTTATCAACTGCACCTCTAGCATCATACAGAACAACTAAAAAAACAATATATTGCAATTCCTCCTAAGGGTGGCAAAAAATGTATTTTCTGCTGCAGTATCAGGTTCAGAACTACATGTCTACTAGTACAAATTATGATGAAGCACTTCAATCTAATGAGGAACTCTAAGGTTAGTACATCCCAGGGAAAAGGAGACCTGACTTATAACTGCTTCTCTTTTCACACATTTAAAAATATCCTTCTCACCCTGGCCCAAACTTGTTCCAAAGACAAGGCAAAAAGTCAGCTCCTCTTCACTACCGTGCTCTGAGCTCCCAGACTCTCTCACTTGTTTCTAGACCATTGGACTGCTCCAGCTGAAAGGTGGCAGATTGAGAGGTTGACTTGGGGGGGGGGGAGTGGGTTGGAGACAAAGAGACTGCTCACCCTGATGTTCATGTGGTAACAGAGAGTGCTTATTCTGAAGCCCTAGCCGCCTTAGGAAAAATGTGATTGAGCAAAGCCCCTGTTAGTCAACCCTGGGGCTGGTAATTTGCCTAGTACAAACCAGCTTGTACTGTGATATGTGGCAACAGCAGATCAGCACAGCACCCAAAGCACTGTTACAATCACAGTACTTTAACCCATTAGAGCTCTAAAAGTAGCTTCTGGTCAGTAATCCCATGTCCTTGGCTTCAGAGCTGCACTCAGTCACCCAAGAAGGGAGAAGAGGACTTTAAGTTTCACCCTTTCAGTTGAAAGCTTCTAAACAGCAGCTCTCTGTCACTTAGGCTGACACATTTTCTCTTAGATGCTGTCGCAAATTTCGTAGGGAGGCACCTCATTCTCAGCCCTGAGTCTGGATAACACAGATGCTTCCATCTTTGATGTAGACCTGGACTCCTGAAGAATCTATCTAGTTTGACGTGTGTAACATAACAGTGTTACACACCATAGTTTCCAAACCACTTGGGGAACTGGTGCAGTCCTGGCCTTCTGTATGGAAGAAAACTGGAGATTCCCCACTTCTAGACAGGAGTCATCAAAAGTCTAGAAAGCCACCAAGTATTACAGAATGAGAAATTCCCAGAAACAACATAAATTGAAATGTGCACATCTGATCTACCTTCAAAGTCTGGAAGCATGTGTAGGACAAATCTGAACTGTATGAGATTTTTTTGCTCGAAACTCTCCTCCAGCATATCAACAGTGATGCACACTTCCTGCTGATTTAACAAGTTACACAGTTTCTCCTTTGGTCTGTCATACACAGTTAAGAAACCACTTTGTAACAAGATGAGGTGTCTTGAGTTCTAGTACTTGAGGCATTCAGAAAGCCAACCAAACAAGCAAACAAAAAGCTCACTTTACATGTCTCACCCAATGCATCTGCATCCTAAGTAGAATCAGTCACTGAACAAGGAGTTCTTAAACAAACCTCAAAACCACAAGACAACCCTACTGAGATGGACTAGGGCTCCTAAAGCAGCTACTTCTGGTCCATTGAGCTGGTTGGCAAAAATGAAAGGGGGAAAAAACCCTACAGAAAAAAGGCCAAAATTTTTCTTGAAGAGGAAAAAACTCTAAATCAAAAGCAAATACAGTTAAATTGCAGTGCACAAAACAAAAGTTGCTAAGCAATCTGTGGTGACATGACTAGGTTAACTGTGGAAACATGACTGGCTTCCTCAGGAGGTTTCAAAGGACGTTTAGTAAATAAGACAATTTTAAAGGTACAAATTTCTTGCTATAAAATCACCAAGGTGTCACAGCTAAGTAATAGCACAATTCTTTTCACAGTCTTTTTAATCACCAGTAGTAGAAACACTAATTTTGGAGAATTGTTTGAAGCGCTATTGTCCAGGTTTAGAGCAAATTTGGGGGAGAATCCCCCAAAGCAACTCTGGTGGGAAAAGCAGATCCAATCGGCCTCTCTCCCCAACTGGTCCAGGAGAAAATATCTCATTGGAGAAAGGTGGAAAAAACTTGTTTATTAAACAATAAAACCTAAACAATATCAAACAATAAAATCCCTTGCCGCTCCAAAAGAGATGACAAACTGAGAAAGTCCCTCCCCGGGCTGCAGTCCAGCTCACTCAGTCTCTGATCAATCCCTCAGTGCTGGGAATGTCGCAGGCCAGGCCCGGCCCGGTGAGACAGAGTAGGGATCCATCCTGAATTAGGTGAAGTGTCTAACAACGGTGAAAAGTCAAACGGCCAAAGCTGAAGGAAAAACTCGCATGCCGAGACAGCAAGGAGACAGAGAAAGAAAAACAGAAAAGACCACGAGGTCAATTTGCCCCGACCTAGAAATTCCTTTGATAAAGAAGAACTGGTGCTAAATGTCATGCGGGATGAATATGTATGAACTTATTGTGAAACTGTATGCATATGCATTTGGAAGGGGGATAAAAGGAGGTCTGAAATTTTCAGGGGTACCCATGCCTTTTGAGGAGAATTTTCTCCGTGTGCGTCCGGTGCCGTAAATAAACATACCGAGCTTTACAACTTTTATAAAGTTGTGAGGTTTCTTCTTTTCTCCGCAAAACACCGGTGGGCCACAGATGCAGCTGCCGGTGCTCCCCTGGGGGTTCAGTCCAGAGCAGGTTTCAAAATGTCCAAAGAAAAAGGAAAAAAAACCAAAAGTCCAGGGAATTTCTTTGCCTCAGCTAACTAACACTAACCAAAAGCAAAAAAAGAGCTCTGTCCAGCTGCCTGTCCAGCCGCAGACAACACAGTCCAGGAGCAGGAATGTGTAGGAGTGAGTACAGTTCTGAAAAAAACTGCCGCTTCTTCTCTCCCCCCCTTCACTCTCTGGAACAAGTCTTAAAGGTGCAAAACTTATTATTCAACATAAACTGAATGAGACGATTGGGGATAAAAGCATCATATACTCAACCCAGGACAGCTATGAGGACAGAAGAAGGGAAGAACCCCACCAAACAAACTAAAGAACAAAAAACTCCAGGATTAAATCTATCTGCATTGTTGAAATGCATCATCAGTATGAAGGGACTAGGAAGCCAAGAGAACATTTTTCCTAATGCCTTTGTTTCTTAAGGCAGTTGGCAATTAGTTTATAAAATAGCTTCTATGTATTGTGTTGCCTTCTGATAGAAGGCTGGCGACCTGGTTTCAGGAAACAGCACGGCGACCCCCTTCCCCAGGGTCGCTCTGGCCTAAGAAACACGCTAACACCAACGTGGTGGAGGATCAAAGGCCTTTATTCTCTCTTCTCGTGGGGTTTTATAGTCTAAGGGGCTTCTACGTCAGGTGAGGGTCTGTCTTTACCATCTATGGTTAGTACGGGATGGAAAGTTACTGGGCAAATGGAAAGTTACTGGCATCTGGTTTAGGGGGCTGCATTCCTATGTTAATTTTCTTATCTAAGGGAACAGGGGCCCTGTCTTCCCATAACATCACGAGATCTTCCGAACACCAGGCCCTATCTGCTACATCTCCCCCCCCTTTTTCACAAATGAATGAGGTAGTCATATACTGAAATGAGGTATAAGGTTGTAGTTCGATAAGGAAAAGGGGGTTTGGTAAATCTGAGTAAGTTTTCGCCAGTCAAGTTTAGGACTTGTGGCTGGCAGTGTTCCCTGGTTGGATTCGCCGGCCGATGAACAGGATGTTGGCCCGTTCCAGGCGGGTCTGAACCAATGAGACCAGCTTGTTCAGCAGGCAAGGTCCGAAGGTAACCGCTAGAAGCAGCAATGCAAATGGACCTATTAGGGTAGAAATCAGAGTGGTTAGCCATGGGGATTGATTGAACCAGGACTCGAACCAGCCCTGTTGAGCTTCCCTGTCCTTCTGCCTCTGAGCCAGTCTGTTTCTGAGTTCTGCCATGGAGTCTCTTACGACTCCTGTGTGGTCTTCATAGAAGCAGAACTCCTCTCTCAAGGCGGCACACAGGCCTCCTTGCTGCATGAACAGGAGGTCCAGACCTCGCCTGTTCTGCAAGACCACTTCCGAGAGAGAGGAGACTGACTTCTCCAGGAAGGAGATGGATTTCTCGATCCTTTGCAGGTCCTCATCGATGGTCATTTGCAGCTGGGACAGTCCTTGGTGCTGTGTCGCTAGGGCTGAGACACCCGTTGCCGTTCCTGCTGCTCCTAAACCGAGCAACATCACGATAGTTACACCTGTTATTATTTCTCTCTTGTGGAGCCGGCTGGGTTCCTCAAAAAGGTGGTACACTTCTTCATCTGAGTGGTACAGAACCCTAGGAACAATCAGAACTTGGACACAAAAGTCGGTAGAGTCGTCAAATTTGGCAAGGGACACACAGGGACTCACTCCAGATCGCTGGCAAACCCACATCCCAGGTGCGGATGGGACTACCCACTTATTGTTTTTCCTGTTAGGCTTGACAACTTTGGTGCAGACGTTGCCTCTCCGCCTAGCTAGGGTTGCATTGCCAAAGCATCGGCCCTGGCCTGTGACTTGACTCAGTGTGATTCCTTTCCGGGGGGTTTCCCATCTGCACTGGTGAGGGGCATCGGCTGTGGAGTAACTGAAGGGAGTGTTTAAAGCAATTCCTTCATAAAAGGGAGGTTTGACATCGTAGCAAAGCCAGCAGGATTCGGTTAGGTTAGGGTTGGATTCATTCAGGGATATAAAGGTAGCTTCTAACATACGAAGGATTGGTTCTGAGTCTGACCTGGCCGCGCGGTCTGTCTGAAAGACTTCCGCATGGCCGGTTGGGACTTTGCTAACTCTAGTGGGTAGGGTTTTAGGGTAGGTTGCGTTTTTCCCTTTCGGCACGCTTTTAATCACTTTGTTTGGTCCGACCGCTCGGGGCGCCGACGGTTGGAGCCTGATAATTCACACATTTACTCTTTCTTTTGACCCTTGAAGGACTACTGTCCACGTTCGGCCTATGGCCCAACTGGGGTGATGTGGCTGCAAGACTGTCATGTTATAGCTAGTGCATTTCCAAATTTTTGGGATTTTATGGTGATTGTGATAAAAGCTTCCCTGGAGGAAGACGGGTGTTTTGCAGCCGCTGGGTGCCCAGGTGAACTGTAAGAATTTGTCGGGCTCTTGTGGATCCCACCCAGGCCCCGACGGTCTGGCATCTGTAACAATGGTTTCGCAGCCCCAGTGCCCACAATATCCCCACCCTGGGTGATTGCAGTAGCTTTTTCCTGGGTTTGAGGCTGGGCACCAGTAGGATAGGTACATGCGTGTGGTGTGTGGGGAATTGGGGTCTACCTTTGGTTGTCCTGGAAACAGGTCGGTAACGCGGAGCACGAAGGATGGAGTGTTTGGTGTGGTGATTTCCCTGAGCACCTTGTCACTACTAAGGTGACGTATGACCCACCTGAAAGGCCGATGGGGGTAGTGATCTGGGCTGGCTTGTCCTCTGGCAACAAGCCCCAACAGCAAAATCACACAGAAACACCGTTGATGCTTGGGTGTCACCCGTGCGGGTCTCTCGGGCGCTGCCTGGTGGCTTGGTGGTCTGTCACTTTTCTCTGGGATGGGCATGTACGCGTCATGAGGACGTCCTATGAGCATGTCCTGTAAACACAAACTCGCAATTCTCATCTGTCTCATCCTGCTTGTTATGAAGGTCGGGCTTAATTGACTTAAGTGGACACCACCTGACTTTGTCGTCCTTTTTGACAGCTGCATACCCTCTCCCTGTGAGCATCAGCCTCCAGCCCCGTTCCCATTTGCCCAGCTCGTTTCTAATTACCACCTGCGGGCCCTCCTCTAGCGCTCGGTTGGCCCAGTGCTTTTGAACGGGACTGTTTGTTTCATCTTCTCTAGGGAACTGATTCAGTGCTAGCAAAGCGGTTGCCAGCATACGTGCTTGATCTCCCAAGGGAATGGCATTGGCAAAGCCCTCTGCCTTTGCCAATACTTCTAGCTTGGTTTTTAGGTTCTGGTTTGCTCTCTCTACTATGGCCTGCCCGGTACTGTTATACGGGATACCTTGCATTAATGTGATGCCCCATTTTGAGGCGAATTCCTGTACTGGTTTGGAGGTGAAATTGGACCCGTTGTCCGTTTTGATCTGCTTGGGGACACCAAGCCAAGCCATGGCTGTCAGCCAGTGCTAAATTGTGGCCTTGGAGTTTGTCTTGGGGTGCTGTGTGGCTATGATCGTTCCGCTATAAGTGTCCACTGTCACTGCAAGCCACGCTCGGGGCTTCAGCAGTTCACACCAGGTGAAGTCCGATTGCCAGATCTCTGAAGGCTTGAGACCTCTCGGGTTGACCCCACAGGTCCATAGGGGTGACTTCTGGCAATGAGGACAGGTGGCTACCACGTGTTTTGCGTCTGCGGTCGGGATCCCGCATCTCTTCGCCAGTGCTTTGGCTCCAATGTGGAGTGACTCGTGCAGTTGATGAGCTTCTGGCAACGTCCATACGCCTTTTGCTGCGGCGTCCGCTTTGTCATTGCCGATCTGGAAGTAACCTTTGACTGGGTCGTGGCTGTTAACGTGAATGACTGACACGGTGCATTGTCGCGAGGAGAGTGCTTCTTCCAACATTAGGGCTGCTGCTGATGTAGACACTCCTGGTCCTGCCATGGCTAGGCAAAGCCTTGCCACAAATATAGAGTCCGTTACTATGTTAAGGTGTTCTTCTTGAAAGAGTCCGCACGCCAAGACGACTGCTGTCGCCTCCAGCTGTTGCACTGACAGTGTGGGGTAACACGCTTTGACGCAATGCCATTGTTCTCCTGCCTGCCACACTGCTGCTGCGGTTGAAGTCATGGAGGAAGCGTCTGTGAAGACCGTCGGTCCTGGCTGCGGTCGATCCATGACTTTTGGCGGTATGTCCATGTTGACAGTGGTCAGCAGCTTAGTCCAGGGTGGTTTGGAGGAGTAGGAGATTTCTGCTCCGACGCCGGTGAGAGCAAGGGCTAGGTACTCCCATATTGTGGCTGACTCCGTAGTGGGTTGCTTGCGAAACGGAAGGTGGATGCTTGTCGGCTCAGTCCCTAGGTGTTTCAAGGCAAGTTTCCTGCCTTTCATGATGAGCTTAGAGATGCATTCGATTCCCGGGGAGAAAGCACGAGCAGGTCTTCTGAGAACCACCCATTGAATCGGTCAGGCCTTTTCAGAAGGTCCTTGAGCCAGTGCTCCCACTCCCCCCCTCGGTGTAAAGTGAACGCATAAGTCCAGTGGCATGGCTGGGTTCCACCTGGCAAGTGTGCCTGTGGACATCTGGCTTTCGATGAAGTCGAGGGAGCTCGTTGCTTGCGGCGTCAGCTCCTTTGGTTCCCAGGGGTGCTTTCCTTTCAGGAGGTCATACAAGTGGTCCATGACCTCAGGAGGGATGAGGACGATGTTGCGAAGCCACTGCAGTGATCCCACCAGGCGTTGCACGTCGTGGAGCGTTTTGACGTCTCGACTGACCTTCCCCTCTGGGGGTGTCACGTAGGAGCTTGTGATCCCCACTCCCAGGAAGGTCACGCAGGGTCCTCTCTTGATCTTTGCGCTTGTGATCTCGAAGCCGTTGGCCTGAAGGGTTTCCGTGATTGTGGATACCAGGTGATCTACTTCGCTTGCCGATGGAGCTGCTACCAGGATGTCGTCCATGTACTGGATGATGGTTGCGGTGGGATGGGAGTGTCGAACTGGCATCAGTGCTTTGTCCACGGTGATTTGGCATATGACAGGACTGTTGACAAGTCCCTGTGGCAATACCCGCCATTGGAAGCGGAGGTTAGGCCGTTCGCCATTTCGGAATGCCACGGAAAAGGCAAATCGTTCTCTGTCCTCAGGGTGCAGGGGCATTGAGAAGAAGCAGTCCTTGATGTCTAGCACTGCGCACGGCTGCCCTGCAGGGATGGCTGAGTTCGTGGGTAGCAGTGTCTGGACTGGACCCATGGGTTGGATCGCCTTGTTCACTTCTCTCAGGTCGTGGACGAGACGATAGCCTTCTCCGGACCTTTTGGGGATCACGAATACAGGGGTGTTCCATAGGCTGATGGAGGGTTCTATGTGACCCTTTTGCAGTTCGCGGTCGACCAGTTCCAGCAAGGCTGCCGCTCGAGGCTCTGTCAGGGGCCACTGCTCGACCCATACGGGGTCTGATGATTTCCAGGTCAATTTGATCAGCAGCGGAGGGTGTACGGCAGTGGCCCTTAGGATAAATTTGTAATCCGGAATCCTAGCATGGAAAGAACGTCCCTTCCTAACAGGGGTGGAGAGTTTTGCAGTATGTATGGGTGGATCGCGACTGTCTGTTCTGGTCCCTTTTTTGTGTGAAGTGTTATAGCCAATAGCTGGGTGCTTTTCCATGCCCGAGACTGCCCTCCCACTCCGTTCACTGGAGGAACTTCTTTGAATTGCCAATGTCCGGGCCAGTGTGCTTGGGGAATAATCGTGCAGTCCGAACCCGTGTCCGCCCAGAACTTTAACCCTATGACATGGGAATCCTGACTGCCATAAAGCCGGCATGTCCCCCACACCATCAAGGGTTCCCTCCCTATTTTCATAGCCAGGGCCACCCAGGGACCCCGTTCTGGGGCGTCTCCTGCTGGCCCTGTACCACCGGCGCAGGTTGTGGCAGTAGGGGGTGCGAGGGTGCTGAGGGTGTTGCATAGCTTTGCCATTGCACCGTAGGCAGGGATGCAAAATTGGCTACTCCCTGTGGGGGGATAGGATATGAGGGTCCCCTGCCCCAGTGGGGGTTGCTGTAGCTGGGCCGCTGCATATTCCAGGTGGGAGGGGGCTGGACACGGCCCGGCTGCCCCCCCCCCCCTCCCGTTTCCCTGAAGCCTGGATCTGCATTCCTTAACCAAGTGCCCCTTCTTTCCACATGCCCAGCTCGGTCCCCTAAGTCCCCCTTGGCGTGGTGGAGCAGTTGCTGATAGGCGCCTTGGCTGGGGGCAGTTTACTGCCAGGTGGCCTGCCTGGCCACACTTGAGGCATGCCATCACACTGGTTATTGCAGTGTGAACTGCTGCTTGGATGGGAGCCAGGTGTTCTTCCTTTGTAACGTGCCTAATCATGGTTGCTGTATTAGCCTCAGGTGGCAGTGACCTTAAGATGTCCTTGGTGGCTGAGTTACACTGCTGGCGCAGGCAGTCTGCCAGCACGGGACCCTTAGCCTCCGACGGCAACGAGGAGGAGTCCAATGCTGCCTGAAGTCTGTCCACAAACTGAGTGAACCTCTCGCTCTCACTCTGTTTAATAGTTGACCATGGGGATGGACTGGCTACTACTTTAGCAGCCGCATGGATAGCTTCCCGGGCAGCACGGGTGGTTGTCATAACCTCATGGGCCCGCAAGCCCTCTGCCTGTGCCTGGGGGGTGATCATAGTGGGGTCTCTGCCCATTAGCCTCTGTATGCTGGAGCCATGCAGTGGATGGTTAGGTCCTGTTACCTGGGCTAGCTCCTTTGTGCATTGATCTTCCCACTCCTGTTTAAAAACTATCATCCCAGCGCCATCAAAAATCATCCTACACGTCTGTTTAATATCAAAAGGCAACATATCATCCCCTCCGAAAACGCCGTCAATGAGTGTGGTAACCATGGCAGAATTAATTCCCTTGTCTGCAATCCCTTTGATTATTGCCTGGATTTCCTTTGGGTTTACAGGGGAGTAAGTCCTTTGTTGATTATCGTCTGTTCCCCTCACGCGGACTGGGAGCACTAGATTAGCAGACGGGCTCCACTCCGCGCAAAACATCTTTATCTTCCGCCAATCCATAAGCGGAGCCCGGTCTTTCTCTGATGACCCCTTCATCCACGCGGGAGCCCTGCGACTAGAAACCTTGTATGCCGCTGATCTCCCTCTGTTAAAGCTAGAATCCGAATCCGAACTCCCTGAATCCGAACTCCCTGACTCCCTTTAGTCCCAGACCGAGTCAGAGGCAGAAGCAGAGTGAGTTAGCACTTCCGGGCTGCTCTGCCTTTTTCCCGGCCTCCGACCCCGCCCCCTCCTGCGGGGGTCGTGCCGTTCCTTCCCCCTGGGGTCCCCCCGCCTCCTGCTGGGGGAGGTTCTTGCCCTATAAGGACTTAATTTGAATAGAGCGCTCTGATTGGTCTTACGCTGTACCGCGGGGGCCGCCCCTTCTCCCCGCTCTCCCGCGCGTGCGTTCTGGAGCCCGCTGACTGCATTTCCGCCCCTCGCCTTCTTACTTCCGCCCTCACCATGTGCTTCGGCGCCATTTTCAAACCAATACGGCGGCGGGGAGTCCCCGCCGCTCCTGGCGGGGTCGGCCGCGTTCCGCGCCTCCTCCGCCAACCCCCGCCAGAACGCCCGTGCATGTCCTCCCCCCCCGATGGCGAGTCCGCTCTCTGGGGGGTTTCCGCCGACCACGCCTCCCCCGCGAGACCGCCCGGGTCAAGGATCTCCGCAGTCTGTGTCGCCGAACCTACCCTGGGCTGCGGGGGGGCCAGCAAGCAGGTTTGTGCGGCTTTCCAGGCTTCCTGCTCTTGTCGAGCTTTCTGTAAAGCCTGGAGAATTTGCCCCAGGATTTTAGGGCTTTCCCTGAGCCGGACAACATAGTGTCTTCGGCTAGATGATGATTTAAATTAAAAACAATAGCTAAATAGCTCTTGTAGAATATCTATAGGGCTGTATGGGAGACGTTTAAGTAGTGCTTGAGTTACAAACCTCCCCCGGTAACCAGATACAGCCACATCTGGTAATAATTACTAACCTTGTAGAATTGCTTGCTCTGCAAAAATTCTACCCTATAGATATAAGAGACGTTCTGAAACACATATGGTAACAATTATTAACCTTGCAAGAATGCCGAGCTTAAAAAAAAATTAGACTTATAGGTATGCCTTATAAGGAAAGCGGCCAAAGAGGAAGACTTGGGGCCTTCATCCCACGACCACCAGAAGGCAGAAAAAAAGACCCCTAGCAACAGGAGGAGCAAGCGCAGAAGACGGACCACGTCATCCAGGAATCCGGAGAAAAAGGACAATAAAAAGCGAACTTAAAAGGGGGGAGGCGCGCGCCTAAGAGAGCGAAGTCTCCTGGCCACCCAGCGCTGAATCTTGCTTATTCTTGCTTGCATAATAATAAAGATTATTGTACAGTTCTTAAATTCGGTCGATTCGTTTATCACAGTTTTGATATTTTAATGATGTTATTTTGTTATTGTGGGATCTCAGCACCTCAGGACTGAGGTGCCGAGTCACCGAGACCACCCTTGGGGGGCTCGGGAGTCCTGGAATGTTGCCAGAAGTGTCTGGTGGCTGGACTTTGATCCTACACAGGAGACGACACTTGTATGAGGATAGGAGGATTTCACCGGAGTGAATGGTGAAGGGATAAATTAATTAGAGAGTGAAACACAGGGTTTAGGATTTCTGTACAGGGGGGTTTTGAGAAGTAAGATGGAGGAATTGGGGTGTGTCCTGTCCTTCTTCTTCTTCTTCTTCTTCTCCTCCATCTTCTGTGGTGATGGTGGCACTTTGGGATTGGTCATTACTAAAAGTGCACTGGGCAATAAGGGTGAAAGGTATTGGGGAAAAATGATAAATATTGTATACGCAACTTTGGGTATAAAGATAGGTGACCGCCAGGAGGGCAGGGGAGTGTGCTCATGGCTGGCTGCTGAGCAGACCTCTGTCGGGCCGAGAGAAAATCTTTTAGATAAGCAATTAATAAACACCGAGACCGAGAAAAGAACTGAAGCCTCTTCTCGTCCTTTGAAACGCGGGCTGCCCCAAGGCCACCCCGGGCCTTTCCAGGCCATCCAAACAGCCGAAAACCGGACAGTTATGATCTCCCACCCAGCATGCGGCATATTCTTTTCCTTCTGGATTAAACAAATAAATCCAGAACCTGACAAATCCAAACTTCTACTTGGATACTTTGAAATGGTCGACGAGCTAACTCACGACCTCCTAATGTTGTTTTTTCTTCACCTTTTTTTATTTATCTTTTGGCAAGTTATATATCTTTCAGTGACTTTTGCTAATCTAAAAATCTCAATACTCATAGTTTCTTTAAAAAATGATCACACAAAACCTGGGTACCTCAGTGGGTTTTCTGATGCATGTCTTCTAATATTTTCCTAGTAATCATTTTATTAAGTAATTGCTTTCCATCAGGAAGTTTCCATTTCCTAAATTCATCTCGCTCTCTTCCTATTCTGCTTAATTCTATTTTTTCCTCATTTGGAGTTAATATTAACTCTTTTAGCTTCATTTTCTGCTACATCTTTAGCTTCTCGATTTGCCAAATTATTTTCTCTTATTTCTGGGGTCTTTCCCTTTTGGTGTCCCGTAATATGTACTATAGCTATCTCTTTCAGGTAATTTTAATGGCTCTAAAACATTTGAAATAAGTATCTTGTACTAATCCCTTTCCTCTTGAATTAAATAATCCTTTCTTTCCAAATATTTCTAAAGGTATGTACTACTCCAAAGGCATACTTTGAATCAGTATGTATATAATTCCTTTCTTTTGTGCAAAATATTCCAGTGCTCTTTTTAGAATATATAATTCACAAGTTTGTGCTTACTAGTTTAAGTTCCCTTTTTCAATAGTTTGCATGTTTTTCCCATCAACTACTGCATACCCTGTATTTTCTCCTTTTGCAAGGAATTGTATCTCTGTTAGGTAACATAACTCCCAAAGGGCTATTTTGGGGTATCTCTGTTAGTATGCATTTATTCCCCCTTTTTTCTTTCCTGTATCGAACTTACTGGTTTTCTTACCCATTTTTCAATACTTTAACTATTCATCCCCTGCCTCTGTTTCTCACTTTCACTAGCAACCTGAATACCACTTTCTTTCGACTACACACAGATGAAAAAATAACAAGCACTTTTTCACACACTACTTTTCAGTACAATACACCTCCCTCCAAGGAGATATAATGAAGCTTAAAATAAACAATCTACATTACATATACTTTCATTCGTCTACATTCACTCACTTTTATTTCTCATTCACTTCCACACATTCTTTCACACCCTCAGGACCCAAAGGGGACGCCTGTTGCCAGAGAATCGCGGGTCCCTGTGGTCCCTCCTCATCTTGGGGTGGGCCTCCAGGTTTCAGTATCACTGGGCCTCCTGGAAGGGCCCTGACTCTGGTCGCCTCTGGTGCCCATTCACCTGTGAGGCTGTCTGCCTGTCACTCACACTCTTTAGCCACGGCCCTCTCCACATGCCTGGGAGAACAATGGCCTGTTTGCAGGTCACCTACACCTTATGCCACAGCCTCCACGCACCCGCACCCGCGGGAACAATGGCATGTTTGTGGGTCACATACACCTTTTTCCACAGTCCCCCCACCCTTCCCATCCACCTGGGAAGTTGAGGCTGATTTTGTGTGTGACTCACTCTCACACACAGCAAGACACCAATAAGGTACTTTTTACTTTCAAATTGTGATAAACGAATTGACCAAATTTAAGAACCGTACAATTATCTTTATTATTATGCAAGCAAGAATAAGCAAGGTTCAGCACTGGGCGGCCAGGAGTCCCCGCTCCTCTTAGACACGCGCCTTTCCCCCTTGAAAGTTTGCTTTCTATTGTCCTTTTTCTCCAGATTCCTGGATGACGCGGTCCGTCTTCTGCGGTTGCTCCTCCGGTTGCTAGGGGGTCTTTTTCTGCCTTCTGGTGGTCGTGGGATGAAGGCCCCAAGTCTTCCTCTTTGGCCACTTTCCTTATAAGGCATATCTATAAGTCTAAATTCTACGAGCTAAGCAATTCATGCAAGGTTAATAATTGTTACCATATGTGACGGTATCTAGTTACAGAGGGTCTCCTATATCTATGGGGTGGAATTTGCAAACCAAGCAATTTTAGCGAAGTTAGTAATTGTTACCAGATGTAGCTGTACCTAGCTACAAGGGAGGGGTTTGTAAACAAAGCAATTCCTACGAAGTTAAAGGTTTTACCATCTGTGACTGCACATAGGTATCCTGCTAAACAAGAGCTATTTAGCTATTGTTTTATAATTTATCTAGCTATTAATGAACAAATGTATTGTTACTTATTACAATCCCCCATTTCTCTTTTTACCAATTTTGTTCATTAAACCTTTTTAGCTCCTTCCTAGCAAGCGCTAACTGATCTATTTCACCAGTTAAGCTCTGTGCATTAATTATACCTGCTAATTTCTTTAGTCTTTTCATCATGTTCCAATTCACAACAAATTGAACTGTTGACAAAATAAATCCTAGTACAATCAGAATTAAAAGAACGACAATGGGATGGCACATACTGTTTAGGACACCTGTGGCAGTAGGTGACCATCCGAACAGCGTATCCCACCACCTATAATTGCTATCTTGTTTCACTCTTTCTACTACCTGGTGTATTTTCTCTACATCATGTTGAACACTTACTAGGGTCTTTTGTCTGCTTTTCCTGATTTTCTCAAGAATTTTGATCAGGTCCTGATGAAACAATAGTTGTCTCACTAGGGTGAAGTCCATCCCAATTGGGGTGGGCATTAGCTTGTGAATCAGTGTGTAGTTGGATTGTAATAGGTGGTGAGAGGTAACTGTAGCTTCGTAAGTGGTGTCACACCCTGTAATCTTAGTGAAGTTACAAGCACAGAAGTTTGAGTGATTCTTTGCATCCACCATAATATTATCTACTAGCACAAAATCACAGAGAGTTCTAAAACACGTGCACCCATTGCCTATGTATATAAGAACTGTCTTAGAAGCGTCGTTAGGGCGAATCTCAAAATGGCAAATGTTTTGCTCTGTGTCCAAACCGATATCTTGAGCTATAATTACATTTCCCTCACAGATGAACCCCAATTGTTCTCGTACAATACAAGATTCCAAGTCAACAGTTTGCCATTTGTCATCAAACTGACGGGCCCATCCTCTATGTTCTGTAGGATAGAGGACAGCTCCGTCATGGTTTATTCCTAATGCAATGACAGGAAAAACTAGATGTACAGAGGCATTTTGTATGGTCAAGACACAGGCAGTGACTGTTTTAGAAATAGGGTTATAGGTAAAATTCACCAGTTTCCACCAGGATTGGAATTCCCTTTCAAACTCAGTGGCGTTGTCCCAGATTATTTTCTGAATTTCTGTGGGGAAAGTGCCTTCCTCGCCCTCTCTTATAATTGCAGCAAAGACTGACTGCATCCATAATTGTGCCTGGATACAGCTGAGGGCTAAGGAGACATTATTTTGTGTGACACCAAGTGCATCAATCACCAATTTGTGATCGTTCACATTTACTCTTTCCCAATTTGGCAAAATGTTTGACAACGTCCACTGGTGTGTCCCCAAAGCCAATAGAGGTGACCTCAGTGGTTGCTGTAATTTGGACAGATCTCTGGCTGTAGCAGCCAGTTTGTTCATTAGTACCTCCGAATCTATGCTATTCAGAATTCCCAGTCCTGTACCTAGAACACCAGTCACATCTCTAAGTTTCCTTGTTTTAAAAGAGCTGCGTTTCCTGAGCCAAGTAGTCCAGCCTTCAAAGGATGTTTGCAAAAACGGAGAACAAGCTGGATGGATTTCTGAAACATTGGTCTGCATCAGCAGTTCGACCTGTTTGAGAGACCATGCTGGACTGAATAATATTTGTTGTTGACCAGTTTTTTCTGATTATATAAGGTCCTATTTTGAAAATTATTGGTGTAAGTGTGACCGGTGGTATAGGTGAAACGGTGATAATGTGAGGTTTAGTAGTGGTAGATTGTGTTTTAGTATCTATTATGAATTTAAAAGAAAGGCTCTGTGTATCTTTTGTCCAGAGACAGACTACCTCTGCCGTGTGAGTTAATGTGAAGTTTTGCCAGCAGTCTCGTGCTGGGTATTCACAATTTATTTGTTTATCCTCCTGACCCATGGAAACACTGATTGAGATTGCGTTAGTATAGTCTGATCCATTAACCATTCGACATCCAATATTAATTTGTTCTCCCATTACTCCTTGAAGCTGCCAAGTTTTTCTGCCTCTTCCATTCGTGTTTGGCGTACGGCAGACCGTCATGCAGAACTAATGTTAGTAAACTTAAACCTGTGGTATTTCCCATAGATCCGGTAGATTGCAAAAAGACCTGAGACCAGACAGTGATCAGGGTCCGTTTGACTAGGATCTTGTTCCCTTTATAAGGCTGATGGGGGTTTCCCCAGGCAGTCGGGAAGCTCAGGATTATAATGCTAAAAATAGCTCACCAAGCAGGGCAGAGTCCTAGCAACAAATTTTGTCCACCTTTTATAATCATATCTCTTTTACCTGGAGCATTCCTGTGCTCGGTTCCTGTTCCTGTGGCCCGTTGCCCTCTCCCACTACTCCTTACCTCTCTGCCTCACCTGCCAGCCCGGGTGCATCGGTCTGCAGGGATCATTATCTTCTCGGCAGCAGGGGTAGTCTTCAGGGGGTGCATTATTTGGGCTATCTCTTTTACTCCTGCCCCAGCTCCTAAGGGCAGGCTGCCAGGCCTCCAGGCAAAGGATCTCTCTGATTTTTATGGCAGACTCTCTGCCGTTCCTAGTGAGCTTTACAGGGCCTGAGTTCCACTGTCTGGTTTTTTCCTCCGAGCCTTACGGGCTCGTTTCTTATATATTCAGAAGTAGCGACGTACAGTACTATCCCAATTTCGGGGCTCAACTTGACTCTCTATGGGGACATGAATCTTTTTCCCTTCACACACTTGGTCTAATATCACACTCTGATTTTGGCAGATGATCCTATATGATTGGTGATGTATTGCCCAGGCCAGGGCCCAATGTCTCCTCTGCTCTATATTTTCAATTAATGCTATTGCTTCCCTATAAGGGATTTCTCTTTGTCCTGGGGCTGTTGCGAATTTGCTTAGGGCCGTGTGAGGCTTTTCCCTCCTCCAAACCCAATCACAAGTATGACACCAGATACCCCCACCTAATTGTGATTGGAAAACCCACCATTTGAGCCTACATCCCCCGCAAAATATTTTTATCCATGCCCTACAGTTGGGATCACCACATTTAATGCACCCAGGTCTGTTAGACAGTGGCCGCCTTTTCTCAGCGAGGACCTCAGCCACTGATATCAGATCATCCCATGTGTGCCAAATAAGAGGACACTTCAGTTCCTTTACTGAGTCGGTGTCCCAGGTACTTCACTTCTTCTTCTACGAATTGCAATTTATTTTTGGACACCTTCAGCCCCTGAACGCTCAAAAAGTTTAAAAGCTTAATACTTTCTTCCCTAACTGCTTCCTCACTCTTTCCAGCTATTAACAGATCATCTACATATTGAACAAGGGTTATTCCCAGGTTTGGGGTATAGGTTTTCATTATCTGTTCTAATGCATGCCTAAATAAATTCGGGGACTCTGTATCCCTGTGGGAGCACGGTCCACCTTAGTTGTTGCTTTCGGTGGGTATCGGGATCTTCCCATTCAAATGCAAAATAGTCTCTACATTCTTCCTTCAAGGGGCATGCCCAAAAGTCATCTTTCAAATCTATTACACTATACCATTGGTCATCAGGTTTCAATTGACTGAGCAATGTATGGGGATTAGCTACTACAGGGAACCGGGCAATAGTTCTTTTATTTATTTCCCCTAAATCATATACTAGTCGGCATTTTCCATCTGGTTTTTTTTACAGGTAAGATGGGGGTGTTGAAGGGAGACATACAAGGTTCCAAGAGCCCTTGTTGTATTAACCGTTCTATTTCTGGTTTTAGCCCCCTTCACCCATCGTCTGACATGGGATATTGTTTCATCCTCACTGGGATTTCTGGGTTTTGGATGATAACTGTGAAAGGCTCTATATTCAGTCTTCCTGCTGTGTCAGGGGTATACCAAAGCTCTGGGTTTATCTTCTCCTCGTCAGTGGCCCGTAGGGGGCACAGTCTGACTTTCAACTGTTTTTCTTCAATATTTATATTTATTCCTAATTCCACCATTAAATCTCTACCTAATAAATTGTAATCGGCTTCAGGAACGAGTAGCAGGGATCCTACCCCTATTTTTTTTCTCTGATTCTATTAAGACATCTTTAATTACAGGAACCTTGAAGGGTTCCCCTTTTGCCCCAATAACCTGTACTGTGGAAGGCGAAATCTTACATCCCGGGGGCAAAGACTGAACTGTTGATCTCTTGGCCCCTGTATCTACAAGGAAGGTTATGGGGGTTTGCTGGGGACCCACTTTAAGTTTTACCAAGGGCTCTGATGACATTTGAGTCCCCAATAAATAGAGCCCTTGAACCCCCTAATCCTCTTTGAACATTTTCTCATCCCTAAGCCTCTTTCGACATTCCCTCTTCATGTGTCCTTTCCCACCACAGTAGTAGCACACCGTTCCTTCTCTCCCCCCAGCTGGGGGCCCTCCTAAATCCCGGGGACCCCTCCTCATGTCATTTCTTTCCCGTGGCGGAGGGTTGTTTCGCTGTCCCTCCCTGACTGCTGCCACCATCATCCGAACTTGCCTTTTATGTGCCTCTTCCTCGCGTCTAACATATACTTTCTGAGCCTCCCTAAGCAATTCATCAAGTCCTCTGTCCTGCCAATCCTCTAACTTTTCTAATTTCTTTCAAACATCCTCCCACGATTTAGCTACAAACTGTGTTTTCAGGAGTGCTTGCCCCATAGCCGTCTCTGGATCCACCCCTGAGTATAACTGAAAACTCTTCCTTAATCTTTCCAACCATTCAGTGGGGGTCTCATCCTTTCCTTGGCACTCTCTGAATGCCTTGCATATATTTTGTCCCCGGGGCACAGCTTCTCGTATGCCCTGGATTATGATGGTTCTTAAGTCCTGCATATGACCACGATGGTTGGGGTCCTGATTATTCCAATTGGGATTTTGCAAGGGCCATTTGACATCAGCCACAGGACCTTGAACATTCTGGGCGTCCCTCATTCCTGCCCTTCTAATCATCCCTCTCTCCTCTGTTGTAAATAGTATGCCTAGAATGGACTGTATCTCTACCCAAGTATATATATTTGGTCCCAGGAACTGATCCACCCTTTCTGCTACTCCTATAGGGTCTTCTAATAATTTTCCCATCTCTTTCTTAAACTCACGGGCATCTCCTGAGTTTAAGGGGACAGTGACAAACCCCATCCCAGCTTGAGGTCCCCCTAATGCTATTTCCCTAAGAGGGAACAACCCACTGTTCTCTCCTTCCTCAATTACTTTCCTCATCTGACTCCGAGTACGCCTCCTGTAATCCGAGGAGTCTGTGACCTGCTGTTTATCAGGGGCTGATGCCGGAGGAATGCTTGGAAGGGATACGGGGGGGGCTGGTGGTGGTATATATGGGGGAGGATAAACAGGAATCTCTTCCTCCACTCGGGACTTTTTTCTTTCTATCTTCCACCCCTTGGCTTCCCTTAAGGGGGAGCAATCTAGTTATTTGCTCATTACTTCCTACCAACCACAATTCAGCATAAGCACTCTCTTCCAGGTGCTCTGGGTCTTTGGAATTCACATAGATGTTCAGGGCTTGACAGACCCAGTCCTCAGAGGATCCGAAAACGGGCCAGTATATATTTCCTGAGTCCAGTTTCTTACCCCCCCATACTACCATGCAATAATTTATCATTTTTGCTTTATCCTTCCCTTTTCTGGAGGGAAAATCATCCCAATACTTAATCATTAATCCTGAAGGAGAATCCTTAGGTATTGGGGGTAACCAGGGGCCCTGCCGCATGGGGTCAGAAGGCTTGCTTTCCTTCTGCCCCCTCTTCCAAGGCAGCTCCATGCACACACACACACACCCCTCGGTCGTGGCTCACTCCCTCGCGGGCTACGAGAAACGCACTACTAGAGGGTCCCTCTTGCCTCGTCCGCAATTGGACGTCTCATTCACTGTGCCCTGGGATTCCAACCCGTATACTCACACGTCCTGCGTCTTCGCTCGGATCTTCGTGCACAAAGTTTACAGGGTTACCGGTGTTTCCTTGCTTATTCTCGAATTTAGGTTCGTCGGTCCAGAGGGGGGGTCGGTTGAGAAGATCAGGGCCACCAAAGGGGTGGGGGCGCCCCCCCCGAATTCTCAAACCAACCCTGTCTCTAGATCCGAGTCACGGCACCAAATTGTGATAAACTAATTGACCAAATTTAAGAACTGTACAATTATCTTTATTATTATGCAAGCAAGAATAAGCAAGGTTCAGCGCTGGGCGGCCAGGAGTCCCCGCTCCTCTTAGGCGTGCGCCTTTCCCCCTTTAAAGTTCGCTTTTTATTGTCCCTTTCTTCCGGATTCCTGGATGACGCGGTCCGTCTCCTGCGCTTGCTCCTCCGGTTGCTAGGGGGTCTTTTTCTGCCTTCTGGTGGTCGTGGGATGAAGGCCCCAAGTCTTCCTCTTTGGCCACTTTCCTTATAAGGCATATCTATAAGTCTAAATTCTACGAGCTAAGCAATTCTTGCAAGGTTAATAATTGTTACCATATGTGACGGTATCTAGTTACAGAGGGTCTCCTATACCTATGGGGTGGAATTTGCAAACCAAGCAATTCTAGCGAAGTTAGTAATTGTTACCAGATGTAGCTGTACCTAGCTACAAGGGGGGGGTTTGTAAACAAAGCAATTCCTACGAAGTTAAAGGTTTTACCATACGTGACTGCACATAGGTATCCTGCTAAACAAGAGCTATTTAGCTATTGTTTTATAATTTAAATTATCTAGCTATTAATGAACAAACATATTGTTACTTATTACACAAATCACCTGTTACAATTTCAGATGTTTCTGGCCAGCCCCAGTACTCTTGGATATCCCTCAATCCAGCTGTGTTGTCCAACTCCAGATGCTGTTGGGCATATCCTCAATCCGGCAGAATTTTGCTCAACCCTGGATGCTCTCAGGCATTCTCATCTCTCAACCTAGCAGAATTTTTAGGGGCCCCTCTCTTTTGTCCCGTTTCCTAGTGGATTGGGTTAGGAAACTCTGCTGCTCCCTTCCTCTGAGGCGTCCAACCCCTCCCTGAGACCCAGTCCCAGTTACCCCAGGGGATTCTCTCACTCCTTTTATCACTCACTTCGTCTCTTTACTGACTGTTTTTCTCACGGAAAGTAAAAAACACAGCATGGGACACTCCGCACTAAGGTAGCAGGTCTGTAAGAAGCAGCCCACCTCTCATTCACACACATTCATTCCCCCGTACCTGCCCCCTCGAAAAGTACTTACCAATCCTTTTTTCCTTTCCGGGTTCTTCATGTGCACTACTACTCTTAGGGGGCCAATTACCGTGGTTTTAGGGAGCCCTTTCCCCTTTTCTTTGTTATATTGCCTCTTTTTGTCCACCAGCTGCAACCAGCATCTGTTGGCCACCCAGGAGAAATGGAATGAGGCTGCCAAACTGGGCAGGGCGTTCCTTCCCCACTCAGAATCCCCTAGAGTGCTGGCAACGAGATGTTAAATCCGAGTCATGGCACCAAATTGTGAAATACGCCAATCAATAGTTTTAAAATTTTTAAAAGTTTAACAGTAATAAAATGGTTATAAAAAATAGAAATATAAATTAGAGCATTAAGAATTTTGACAATAAAGGACAATAAAAGCAAAGAATACTAATGTTCAGATGCTTTCTAAAAAAAAAGCATGGCTCACTAACAAAGGATTAACCCTTTAAAGCAATAGCCTGTTGCATATTCATATATCTCATACATGATGCATACATTCCTTTCAAACTAGGGATTTATTTGGTTATTGTCAACTTCCCCCCTTCATCTTGTAAATCATGGTCAGACTCTATGGAGTCTGCAAGGAGACAAGTTCTTCACAATAAGGAGGTAATAATTCTTTCTCTTTGGGATTTTAGGGTCTTATTACTGTTATCTCTGTGCGAAGAATGTCTTGATTATCTCTTTCTTGAGCTAGTAAAAAGTATCTTATATAGCATAAATTTCTATTTTAACATTATGTTATAACCTAAAACTATGTTTGACACACTACTTAAGAAAATTAATACAGCATAACTTTCTACCATAACACATATAATATTCATTTTCATGATTGCAAAAAGCCAATCATATAATAAATATTTTTCACAAACCTTTGACTTGTATTCATGCCATCTTATATATTAAACTAATATATTTTATTTCTTTTTGTGGTTCCATTCTCTTGTATTTTCATTTCCTGATAATGAGGGTCAATAAATTCTTCTTTTTTTGGTGCTCTGGTTTCTGTTAATGTTATCTTGTCTTTCAGATAAGATAGCCCCTGAATGTGCAAAACCACCTAATTATTTTATACCATTTTCTGAGCTAGTCACATGAAAAAGCAATTCAACATCCCACAGTCTCTATTATGCTAGGGTGCGAGGGTATAAGATAATATATCTTATACTACTATTTATAAAAGCGATACGGTGCATGCATAAACTGACAGATTATACTATGTCAACAGCAGTTAAAAGTAATTACAAATTGTACTATATCAGGATTCTTGTGATCAATAATAACTTGCAAATCAAAAGTTAATACATAAATGCAAAAGCCAATAGCTATATATGTTATCTGTAACAGTCATCTCGGGGTCTTTCTGGGTTGCTGCGACCCCGAGATTTTTTGAAGTCTCTTTTCCCAGCCTGAGAGCTTGAAGAATGAGTCTGAGATGTTCAGTTCTCAGTCTCAAGGTTCTTTATTGCGTCTTATCTACAAAAAATTTTCTCCTGCCCTGCCGAGGTCCGTCCAGCAGGACAGTTCCAGGCACACTGCCTGCCCCCGGGGTAGTGATATGTCTTTATACTAAAAACTACATATACAATGCTTACAATTACTTTCCAATACCTATCACCTATGTCAGACAGTGAGTTTCTGCTCTAGACCAATCTCTAAGTGCCAACATCACAGCAGAAGATGGAGGCCAAGAAGAAGGAGAAAGGCTGGACACACCCAGTTCCCTCCATCTTGCCTCCTGAACCCCCATACCAAAAACCCCAAAATCTACTTTTCCACCCTGTGATAACTTCACTAATATTCTACTTAAACTATTGTGGCTTGCTGATCTTCATATAAGGTTGGTAACTTGCTCCACAGGTCATAATCAAAACCACAGGTGTTTTGGGCTCTGTGCCTGGGCTTTTGGGTCCCCGGGCAGGGGTCCTGGCCGTCTTGGACAGCCAGAGGGATGTTCTGGATTCCCATATCTCCCCCTTCTGTTTGCACCAAAACCACCTCTTTTGCAACTTTCTCCAAGGGCCGCTGCATGCACACAAAGATGCATGGTAAAAAGCAGAAGAACCACAAGTCCTATAAAAATGTAACAACCTACCTTTAAAAGTCCCTTCCACAATGGTGAAAGGTTAAAAAATCCAACCACATCATATATCCAGGATCCAGTGACCTCCCCAAGTTTGTTAATGCTTTCTTGTAACTTTTTGATGTTTTCATGAATCGATTTTGAATGATCTGACATGTTCATGCAGCACATCCCTTCAAATTCTTCACACCCATATCCATGTGCCAGCAGCAGATAGTCAATTGCTGCTCTGTTTTGGAGTGTTGCTCATCTTACACTGTTGATGTCTGTTAACATTTCACTCAATGTAAGAGAAACAGCCTGAGCATGTGTTCTGGTTTGACATTGGCACAAGGCCAAATGCCCGCATGAAAATACACCTTCTCTGGTGTCTGCTGTGAGATTTTGACCAGGAATAAACAAAGCAGGCTCTCACTTGAAAAAGAAGAAAAGTTTATTAACTAAACTACAAAAACAATTACTAAACTACACACAAAAGGAAGAAAAAGAAAAAAAAAAAAAAGCAAGGAAAATGAAACCTCACAAAAACACTCTCCTCCTCCTCCTCCTCCCCCCCAAATTCCCAATACAATACAATCCAAAATCAATTCTGGGTCCAGCACCACCCTTTAGAATGCTCAACTTCAGTTCCTCAAGAGGAGAGGGAGTCCTTCCATGTGTCGTGGTGGCCTTTTCCGTCCTTGTTCCGGTGCTCTCACCACCGGACCAGAATCAGGGCTGCTTCCAGGGTTGTCCTTTTAAGGAGGCTGTGTCCAGTTCCAGAAAAGCTCAGTCTCTCACCTCTGGGCCATCTGTCCCCCCCATATTTTATGTACCCCCTGGGGCCGAGGGGTACCCACACTGAATCTTCTTTGGCTCTGGGACATTTCTCCCCCTGGACTCAGTCTCTGTATTACAGGGAAATATAGCTCTGTCCATGGCTACACAAAAGAGTCCAGCATAAAATGCCACTCCCTCTTCTCCATCTTCCTAACATCTCTCACTCTCTCTCTCTCTGGTCCAGACCTTCATCACTCGCTCATTTCCTTCGTCCTCCTCCACTCTTATCTCTCGTCTAGGAAGGGTTAATGTTCTGTGAAGTTTTCATTGTCCAAAAAAGGGTTAAAAACTCCTCCAAGCGGCTGGACTCCTGGCTGCACCCCCCCCCACCATCTCCTCAGCCAGGCTGCCTGCTGCCAGCACATGTTTACTGCTTTCAAGGTAACGGCACACAAACACCGGCTGCACTCTCTCTGTCTGTCTCCAAGGTGGGGGGGGGGAACAGGCTGCCCATTGCTTCCCGGCATTTCTTTACTTCTTCCTTCCACCCTTGGGGGGGGCCAGGCCTACCTCTCCCAGGCCGGGCCGCATGGCTTTTCCCCTCCCCCAGCCCAGCCAACAACTGGGCCGGGGGAAGAGACTCAACTCCTTCACCGCCGGAAATCCAAAGAGAGACTGCCAGGGGGAGAGCCCTGCTTTTACCCTGTGTTCTCGGAGGTGGATCCCATTGCCCAGTGGTTGGGCCAGATGGCAATATTCAAATCTGAGCACTCATTGGCCCCATCCACACAGCATCCCAGAAATCCTGTTTCCAGGTCAAACCATGACAGCATGCTTGCTCAGCCAGCAACCCATACTATCCAATTGAGTCAAGGCCACCCCTGATGCTGCCTGTGGAGAGAAAATTGCAATTGCAATTCTCCGAGCCTTGTCCCATGTGTGTACATCATCATCACAATTTGGACTGTATTGTTCCACTGATCTTTTCTCCTTATGTGTTTGTTCTTTCAAAATTCTCAAATTGGGTGTTAGCAATGAAATCCTCCCAATGCTGCATGGACCACCTTTGACATTTGCAGGGATACCAGGACAAATTCTGTCCCCACAAATGAAAAAGATTCCCTGTGGTAATTGTGCTGGAACCTGGAGAGATGCTTTGGCTGTCATCTTGGTGTATTTGCACCAAGCAGATGCATTTCTATAAAAAGGATGATTTGGAGTGACATCGATTGTCTTATTTTCTGTTTGTGTCACCTCCGAAAGTTCGAATTTTATACAAAAATTAATTTTTGTTGATCCAAGAATTTCCAGTTCCTCAGGTTCAAAAGGAGCCACAGGGAGGAACTGTGTCCAAAGAAGCCACTCATTCACAGGATTTGAAATTACCTGTGAAATCTTTGTAGGACTATTTTTTGGAATTGGCCATCCATTCACTGGCAAACCCACCAGACATGTTGAGAATGGTCTCCCCGGCCTTGAATGTGTCAAGCAGATGCTGTCTAAACCTGCTGCATTGGCCAAAGCTTCCCAAACATTTTGTTTTGGCTGGACCATGGGCAAATCTGCTCCATTGCCTAAGGCAATAGATGGAAGAATGAGGCACATGAGCAGTACCTGATCGAATTTCAAGCTCATGGCATTACTCCTTGTGAGAAGCTTTGTCATGCTGTGACACCCAAGCCCCTGAGAGAAACCCCAAGTCCTTGAATCTTTTATGTGCTGTTCGAGAAGATGTCCACGGTCTTGTCTTCTCCCTCTATCTGCGTGCTCACCTTTTGGGTTCCAGGATCCGTGTCTTCCGGCGTACGAGTCCGGTAGGGCTTCACATGTCTCGCTGACACCCACTTCTGTCCTCGCCCTGGGGAAATACAAGCAAAACCCTTGCCTCATGTGATAAGTTTGAAAGGACCTTCAATCTGTCCTGTTTCTGGATTTCTGATCAAAACTAAAGGATTCTTCCTTAGTTTTGCCTGGGTACTGTTGGAAAAAATGCCTCAGAATTGGTGGATTGGGTTCTGAAAAGGAGCTGTTGAGAAAATTCAACACATACAATGCCTTGTTCAACCTCATGTGAGGGATTGCCTCTGGCTCCCCCCTTTTTTGTTTATCCAAAAGGGATTTCAGGGTGTGGTGTGTTCTTTTGATGATTGCTTGACCTGTGGGAGTGTGAGGAATACTGAATGTATGTCTGACACCTCACTTTTTCAGAGATTTGTCAAGCACCTTCCCTGTATATATTGGACCTATTGGAATATGAATCCCAATATAACCAGTTAGATGGTGCCTGGGCCAGTTCTGACCCTCGCTGCTGGGCCAAAGGCAGCACTGTGGTGTTTTACCCCAGAGATACCTTGGCTGCTGGAGAGTGCAGCGGGGCACAGGCGCAAGTCCAGGCTTGTCAGGACTCCGTTTACCTCAGGAGAGAGAGCTTCTGGCGATGGTGAAGAGAAAATAGGAGTGGATTCTGCTGGAGGGTTGCCAGATGTTTATTCCATGGTTACAGAGATGTCTGCACCGGGGCAACTGCTGCTAACAGAATACTGGCCGCATGGTCTCATTAACCTTATAAGCTCGGGGACAGGGGAAGGGGAGGGGACAGATGAGTTACCAACCAGGTGAGAGGGGCAGGGTCTCAAGGGAGGATGACACTTAGGCCAATGACCTCTGGGCATAGGGGCATCTTTTGAATCTGACTAACCACACGACGCCTTGCTGGAATCTTAAACCTGATTGACAGGGCTCACTCAGCAAAGGGGGCGAGGGGGCAGGGAGAGAGGCATAGGCACACCTGGGAAGGGACCCAGAAGTTTAAAACAGGACATTGCAACACACTGCAACAGGACCATTGTCTGTTTTTATTTCCTGAGGCACCCCTAATGACGCAAATGCTTGCAAAAAGTGTCGACAGGCATGTTGTGCAGTTTCTCCTGTGTGTAATGATGCAAAAATTGCTCATGAGAACGTGTCAACGGAGACATGGATATTTTTGAGCTTCCCAAAAGATGGATATTTTGTGACATCAGCTTGCCACAGCTGGAGGCTTTGCAATCCTCTCTGACTGACTGCTCCTGTGGATGCAGGTGGCTGCACAAGCTGACAGCCTGGGCAAGCATTAATGATTTCCCTCACCTGGCTTTTTGAGATGCAAAAGGATTCCATCAATGCCTCTGCATTTTGATGAAAAAATGCATGATTCAGCCTTGCCTGCTCAAAAATATCTGGTAAGGTCTGTGAAATGGGCATGGTTAACTTGTCTGCCTGGGCATTCCCTTCTGCTAAAAATCCTGGGAGGGATGAGTGTGCTCTAATGTGAGTGATGAAATATTTATGTTCCTTGTTTTCCAGCAGTGTTTTCGTACATGATAAGTATGAATATAAGATGTCATTGCTTGTTTCTTTCAAAAGTGAACCTTCCAATTGTTTGACCACATTCGCAACATATGCTGAATCTGTGATCTGATTGAGAGGTTGCTGGAACAATTGAAAGACCCTGACCACTGCTGCCAATTCCACAATTTGTGGTGAACCTTGGACTATTTTTATGTCTGAATCCCATTCTCCTGTGATTGAATTTTGCCACGTGATTACTGATTTGTGAGTTTTTCCTGAACCATCAGTGAATACTGTTATCCCATCCAATGGTTCCTCACTTACTCTCGGTTTTTCCTGTAACAAATTTTTGGTTTCAATAATCTGTGACCTGGAAAATGAACAGTGCAAACACCTGGAAAGCCTAACAACGCAATTAACAAATCTTTTGATTTTAGCATTGTCCAGTCAGAATAATCTTTTTTCAGTGGTAAATAGATTGTGGAAAAATCCCTGCCTGACATTGTCAGCAACCTTGTTCTCCCTTTTATGATAATTTGTGCTGCCATCTCCAGATCCATGAGAATTGTCTTTGGAGACCCGTAAGACAAAAAAATCCACTCTATGATTAAGAGAGGGTCTCTTTGAGACAAATCCACCTGAAAATCAGACCATGTAATTGTACTTTTTCCCCCAGCACTGCCAATTGGAAGGGCAGTGATTCTACAAAACAATGTGCCTGTTTCTGTTGAATGACCTCTGTAACTTTCTCGAGTTCCTTTTGCGCTTTAGGTGTGAGAGTTCTGGGAGATCTGATGTCACTGTCCCCTCTCAAATAATCAAGCTATGATGGAATATCATCATTTGTGATTCCCAAAATTGGTCTCATCCAGTTGATTTCTCCTAGAAGCTGTTGCAAGTCATGCAAATTGCTGAATTTGGAGCTGACTTCCATCTTCTGTGGTCTTCTTGTTCACTCTGAGATCATCCACCCGAGGTATTTCCATGGTGCAATCTCCTGAATCTTGGAAACACTGATTTCCAGTCCTGCCCTCTGCACTTCTGCAATCACACAATCATGAGCTTCTTGCAGCTCCTGTTGTGTTGGTGCTGCAATGAGCAAATCATCCATGTAATGAATGATTTTTACCCTCAGGTATTTCTTCCGAGCTGGAAACAAAGCTCGTGCCACGTACCATTGACAGATAGTTGGCGAGTTTTTCAGGCCCTGTGGAAGAACCACCCAATGGTACCTTTGCAGAGGCTCCTCCCTGTTGATGCTTGGGACGGAGAAAACAAGTCGAGGAGTATCATCTGGATGAAGTGGAATGCTGAAGAAACAGTCTTTGAGATCAATGATCACAAGTGGCAAATCTCTGGGAATCATTGATCTTCCTGAAGTCATGCAGCAGTCTCCATGAGCCTGAAGTTTTCTTCCGGATGACAAACACTGGAGAATTCCATGGACTGTTTGTTGGCTTGATATGTCCCTTTTGCAGCCATTCTTGGACCAGGCTCTTCAGAGCACTCAATTTCTTTCGTTCAAGAGGCCACTGATCCACCCAGACAGGATCATCAGTTTTCCAGGTTAACTTCTGTTGGGAATTTAGCTGACTAGAGACTGGAAAAGTACAAGGCCGTGGCTAATTCCAAGTCCTGCACCTGCAAGATAGCGTGTCCTTGGGCCTAGCTGGGTATGATAACAAGTAGACAGAGAGACGTGGGAAATAGGGAATGTAGGCCCAAAGGAATGAGGAATAGTTGATGGTATAGTTTAACCAATAGATCACTTGGCTTACAGAATATTCATAAGCTTATTATTTTCTGTATAAGTGTCTGATGCTCTCTTCAATAAACGGAACTTGCTGTTGACTCATATTGAGTGCCCGAGTCTCCCCTCACCGACAAATGGCTCATCCCCGACAAAGGCCTCATTCTGCAACAAACTTCAGAGTGGTGAGTGCCACAGTGACCCCCACTAAAAATCCACTTCTAATTTCATGCCCCATTGTGCTAAAAGGTCCCTTCCCCATACAGTGATGGGCTTTTGCACAACAAAAGGACGCATGATGGCTGTTTTTTCTCCTGGTCCTGTGACAACAACTGCGTTCTCACTCTGCAGACATAGGGAACTCCCCCCTGTGCCTGTGAGAGAACCCAAGGGAGCAACCAACTTCCATTCTCGGGGCCAAAAGACATATGATATGACTGTGACGTCGGCCCCCGTGTCAAGCATCCCTCTGATGGTGATCGACCTTTCGCCACAAGTCAATTGACAAGTGACAGTGGGTCAGTCCCGACCTATATGTTTTATCCAGGAAGCGTGTACTTCCACATGTTCTCCAGAGGGAAAGTCCTCCTAATCAAATACCGGCATGACCTGTTCCGCTGCATGTGGTGGCAAAGAGATAGCTTTGGCTACCGGGGTGTTCTCTGGAACAGTCAGTGGTGGTCAAAGAGCTTTGGCTAGAACTGTCAGCTCTTCATTCTGATTTGCTGAAACGATCAAAGGGTAAATGACAAGTACAAGGGTACTGCTTCTGTCCTTATCAATTATTAAAAAGTCTTGTCTCTTGGGCGACATTCCAGTGACACCTGTGGGTATCACTGCGTGGCTTTCATCCATGAAGCACATCAATTTTGAAGCTGCCAGGATGCATTGTGCCCCTGGTGGGAGTAACTCTGGGTCGCTGGGGATTCTGCTGATGGCTTTGCTGAGTAGATCTGCTCGACGTTCCTCGATGACTGTCCCGTTTTTTCTTGTGTCATCGCCATCACTTGTGTCGACACGTGCTGACGATGGTGTATGCTCTTCTTTGCGTTTCCCGGATGCGGTAGAGGTTTTCAATCCACATCCGTCTGAGAGCGGCATTCACTTGGGAGGTGTCTTCCTCTCCTGCACCTTGGACAGAGGTCCGATGGCTTTTCAGTCCTTGGCATTTGTGGGCAATTTCTCTTAAAGTGTCCAAATGCCCCACATTTGTAGCATTGTCCTGCAGGGAGACTGTTTTTCTTACCAATGCTTTCATTTTGTGCTTGAAACATTCTGTCCATCCGTTCGTCCATTCGTCCTTCCAGGTGTTGTTCCAGTTGTCCTTGCAGGTCTTGCTTCACGATGGATGCAACATGCTGAGGTGTTCCCACCTTGCTGCACACTTCCACCATCTCTGCCAAAGAGGGTTGTGTGTTGGGCATCGCGCTGATGACTCGCCTGCAATCCAGGTTGGCATTGGCGAAGGCAAGGCTCTTGATGAGGTGTGGTCTTGCTCCCTTATCAGTCACCTGTTGCACCACTGCTTGTGTGAGGCGATCTGTGAATGAAGAAAAAGGCTCAGTGGGACCTTGCCTGATGTCCGTGTAGATGGTGTCCTGGACTCCTGTTGGCGCAATTTGTAGGATTGCCCTCCGTGCTGCTTCCTTGATGTCACTCAGCACTTCTCATGGAAGCTTCGCTGCTTGTTGCAGTGGATTGTCGTCTGGAGGATCACCTGCCAACCGTGCCACGGTGAGGTTCGCGTTTGGTCCACCCTGGTATCTGTCTCTCAGCTCACCGAGAGCTCTTCTCCATCTCGTGTCCCAAAGAGATTCTGGGTGTCTGTAAGAATCATTGACACAAGGCATCTAAGATCATAAGGTGTTAGGTCTGTATGTAGAAAGTGCCCTTCAGAAGCTGTTTAAAATATGGAGAACCCAGTCCATTGTCTCTGATGGCCTTGGCTAAATCTTTGACTACTTCATGGTCTATTCTCTCCCATCTTGGGTTCTGGCCCTGTGCGTCGTAAGTCACGGGCATTGTGATGTCCCCTGAACCTTGCAATAAGTCTTTTTCTTTCTCTAATTACTTTCTAATATTTGCCCAATCTACAGCTTGAATTGCCTGTGCTTTGGATACCTGTTTTTCCATGGGTACTTGCATGTACAATGAAGTTGTCTGTGAACGTTGCGGCCATGCTGCAGCCTCTCCCATCTGGGAGCTCACTGATGTTACTGGAATCTGCATCCCCTGCCAGGCTGAAGCCTTGCCCCTTGAACCTAAATTAGGAACAGGGATTTGAAATTCCTGTGCTGACTTGCCCAAAGCTGTGCCCAAATACTGCAAAAGAACTTTGGCAACATTCTTTAGTATTGTGACCGTCGGCCCCTGGCGGGATGAGCCAGTGGTTGCCGTTGCTGAAAGCATCCAGGCTGGAACACCCTCTGAAGCAGTACTACATACTGTGTCATCCTGTTGCTGTGGTGCAGCAGATTTCCTGAGCCTCATGACGTTCCGGAGCTGATGGAAGCTCTGTTCGCTGTGTCAAAGCTGTCTTCTTTGACCTGGCTTTCTTTTTATAAGAAACTGGAAAATAATGTTGCAATGTTTCAGTCCCGCCACTAGGTGGCGATGTGGCTCGACCAAGCGGGTCTGGCAGCGTCTCCTGCAATGTGACGGTCCCGCCACAAGGTGGCGCTGTCGCATGCCCGGTTGGATTTGACATGGCGACCGGCTATAACACTCGTACATTTTCACTAAAGTCCCTTGCTTCTGTTTCTGATGGGTCGTTGACTGCCTCAAGCAATATCTGCTGTATCTCTGACAACTCTCCCATCTGACTTTTTGATCGAGGCTGAAACTGCACGATTTGCTGAGCTTGGTCCTGGGCTGACTGCCGGGGCTTGCTACGTGCCTGTTGCCATGGGACTGGAGAGGGGGTAGTACCCTGGGAAACCTCTGCACCCTGACCACGCCCCATCTCTGCCTGTGCCGTCACGGGAGTGCGGGCATCGCCGGCCCCACCGCGCTTGCCCCGCGCAGGCGCGGTCTCCGGAACGCCCGCCTCCTCCCCGAGACTGACATCCCCGCTGTCCCGGTCCCATTCCGACTCCGATATTTCCTCTCTATCCTGATCCCCTTCGGAATCCTCCTCCTCCTCTGATCCCATGTCCGCACCCACAACCGACGCGCGCTATCCCTGCTCTGACGGTGCCTGTGACTTGCCGGCACACCGGGAAAATGTCCCCATTCCGACTTCCGGGTTTTGCGTCATCATCGTGCATCTGCTGCGTTTCTACGCGCTAGCTGCCATGGACCCTGCAGCCGTCCCGGCTGGCTTACTCCTGCCCGACGCAGCCGCTGCGACCCGTGAGCTTTCCCCGGGTGACTGCTGCTTGCCTGTCACAACAGTCGCACGGTTTATTCCCTTCGCACGTGTTTTTTGCACCATTTCGCCTGAAACCGCCGCTGCCGTCGGCACCGCGCACGCGTGAACCTTCGCAGTTCCTTTACCTCCCACCGCCTCCATTGCCCCCCCGGTCGTCCCCGCCGCCGTTCCAGAATGCCGCTGGCTGCCTGGTGCCGCCGCCACGCAGCTGTGCCCGATGCCAGAGGGCGGTTCCCCCTCCCCCTCAGATCCCGGCGCGGTTTTCTCCCCCGCCGATTTCGCTGCTGTCCCCGCAGTGTGGCTATGTTTTGGCTTTGGCAAATCAGGAGGACACGCCTCAAAGAAGACAAAGTCCAAATCTTCCAATTCGCTTGGGAAAATCTCTAGCTTAAGCTTTTCCGGGGCTGGCAGGGGTGTGTCTGAGTCTGCATCCGAGGACTCTGAGTTTTCTGGGGTTTCTGGTCGCTTTGGGGACCCCTGGGACCTAGGACTTGATGATGTTTCCTCCTGCTCCCCTTCGGTGGGAGCAGTTTCTGTCTCCCCTGGGCTGGTAGGGACAAGTGCAGCCTGCTGCTGGCTGGGCAGCTCCCTCCCCCCGACCCCTGTGGGAGAATCGGCTGCCTGCTGCTGGCTGGCAGCCGTCCCGGATTTTTTTGTGGTTGCCTCCAACATCACCCTTTCGGACGGCAACAATTTTGTAGCTGTCTTATCTCGTCTTGTAGCTAAGTGATAAAGGTGTCTGTTGATCTCCTGCCAAAAGCTTATTTCAAACAACAGACGTGTCTCTGAGTGCAGGTAATTACAGTGCACCCACAACAAGAGATCTTTTAGCTCTTTTTCCGAAATTTCTATAGGGTGTGTGGCTGCCAGGCCCTGTAGGGCTGACAAAATGTTAAGCTGTTCCTGGGAGCATGTACTCCCCATGTTCTTGATTTTGACCTTCTTACCAAAATCTGAGTCACCAGCAAGGTCGATCCAGAAGTTGCCCTGGTCACCGCCCAGCAGCTCACAGGTGAGGGTTTCCAGGCGCCTTGGTCCCCCTCCTTTCCGGGTCGGGCTTGAGACGAATCTTCTTGGCAGAGGTTGAGATGTTCTCTCTGAATTCTTCCTTGAGTGTGCCTGTTCTCTCTCGGGCTGAGTTTCAATGTCTGATGGCCAGTGGCGTGGCTGCTTGCCAGAAGTCCACCTGAGTGCCTTGTTATCAGGCCCACGAGCCCACCTAGGGATGCCAAAATCTCGGGGGTTTTCTGGGTCGCTGCGACCCCGAGATTTTTAAAAGTCTCTTTTCCCAGCCCAAGCACTTGAAGAATGAGTTGGAGATCTTCAGTTCTCAGTCTCAAGGTTCTTTATTGTGTCTTATCTAGAAAAAAATTTTCTCCTGCCCTGCCGAGGTCCGTCCAGCAGGACAGTTCCAGGCACACTGCCTGCCCCTGGGGCAGTGTTATGTCTTTATACTAAAAACTACGTATACAATGTTTACAATTACTTTCCAATACCTATCACCTATGTTAGATAGTGAGCTTCTACTCTAAACCAATCTCTAAGTGCCAACACCACAGCAGAAGATGGAGGCCAAGAAGAAGAAGGAGAAAGGCTGGACACACCCAGTTCCCTCCATCTTGCCTCCTGAACCCCCATACCAAAAAACCTGAAATCTACTTTTCCACCCCGTGATAACTTCACTAATATTCTACTTAAACTGCTGTGGCTTGCTGATCTTCATATAAGGTTGGTAATTTGCTCCACAGGTCATAATCAAACCCACAGGTGTTTTGGGTTTTGTGCCAGGGCTTTTGAGTCCCCTGGCAGGGCTCCCGGACAGCCAGAGGGATGTTCTGGGTTCCCACACAGTCACAAAAATTTCATAACTGTCCCATGTAAACTGAGAAGAGAGGCTAGGACACAAAGTATAGAATTGTAAGAGTAAATTCTTTATTCATGTGTATGAGGTGTCCTATTCAAATCTGGGCACCCCGAATGTGGTTTTACACAATTCTTATACCTTTCAAACATCCAGATATAACATGATTTGGCCAATCATTACTTAACACACACAGACACAAAAGTATTTTATGTCATCACCATTCATCTGCTGATTTCTTGATCTAGGCATCCTTATATGTCTGGGCAGTGTTTCTTAGTTCCTCCTTTGTAGCCTGTCTCTGCTTTCATCTTCTGCATGCTGTTTTTATGTGTTGGAGGTTCATTATTATTGCCCTGTAGCAGGCACAGGGACTGCAAAGGCCCTGTGGAGAGCAGAGGCCTAAAGATAGGAAATGCCAAGTCATGGTGAATAGCTAGAAGCCCCTGTCTTCCACCTTTCAGACCCCTGCTTATCTCTCTGTAAGCCCATATGTCACTTCTCCTTAACCCCTGCTATTGGACAATTTCTGATCCCTCTATACCCTATATAATGGGCTGTTTTAGCCCGGTTCTGTAGAAGAGCTGTTGCTGGAACCCTTTGTAGACCACCCAATGAAGACATCACTGTGGAACCTCAGAACGGCCTTCTTCTCTCTCGCCTTGTGTCTGCTGGCCTGCCTAGGCACCTTGCAAGCTAAGAGCTGGAATCAGAAAGAGCTGATAATCGCTAAAAGAGCTGATATCCCTTAAGCTTGCTAAGGTTGCCAGCGGCTAAGAGCTTGGGTTCTCGGGCAGTCAGTCCCCCTAAAGGACTGAGCTATCCGGCCCGTGCAGCCTGCTTGGGGGCAAATCTGCATCCAGCAGGCGGCCGGATTAGTGCCCTGTACTTTTGCAGAGCTAGCTGTCCTTCAGCACAGTTTAATAACATTTACCTGAAAGTTTCATCTATCTCTGATAGAAGTTTTTGGGTCTCACGAGCCATCCCTCTGACAAACAAGGAAAGAGATCAGCTTTAGAAGACATGTCAGACAAAAATGTTTTTTTTTCTAATAATTTCAGTGGCATGCTTCCTGTAAAACCTCACCTTCTAATTCTAGCTGGATTTTTTTTCAGATTAAATGGTTTAAAGAGGCCCAGAAATATATGCCCAAATATATTGTATCCTAAGAAAATCAGTAGAATATGGTAGAAACTGCATTTAGGCAAAGTTGAATTATCTAGACCATTTGTCTAAAACAGCTTTGAATGTTACAGATCTTCTAAGATACATGTGTCCTGGGTTGGCTATATGATGCTTGTATCCCCAACCATCTGTTCTGTTTATGCTGAATAATAAGTTTTGCCCCTTTAAGACTTGTTCTGAGAGCAAAGAGGGGAGAGAAGAAGCGCGGCGTTTGTTATCAGAAACTGCACTGGCTCCCCTGCATCCTGCTCCTGGACTGTGTTGTCTGCGGACAGACATATGGCCGGACAGAGCTCTCCTTTGCTTTTAGTTAGTTTTTAGCTAGCTGAAGCAGACAAGTTCCCTGTACTCTGGTTTTTCTTTTTCTTTGGACCTGTTTAAACCTGCTCTAGACTGAACACCCAGAAAAGCACCAGCAGCTCACACCTGTAGCCCATCGGGCTGGGCCCAGGCCGCAGCATTTCCAGCACTAGAGGGACTGATAAGAGACTGGGTGAGCCGAGCTACAGCCCATGAAGGGAACTTTTCTGAGTTTATAATCTCCTTTGTAGTGGAAAGAGGTTTTATTGTTTAATATTATTCTTTTTTTTTGTGCTGGTGATTGCTTTGCCTGTTAAATAAACAATTTTTTCCACTTTTCTCGAAGGAAATCTTTTTCCCGAACCAGTTAGGGAAGAAGACACCTGAATTTATTTTTCTAGAGGAAACCCCTTTAGAGGTTTTTCTCCCAAAATTACCCTAAACCAGGACAAATACAATTTTTGGCGCCCAATGTGAGGCTCAAGAAAGTGGGAAAAACCTGTGCTGGTTACATTTTATTTGTACTTACTCTCTATTGGGATAAAGCAGTCAGTAACCGTGTTACTTGAATTCATAATGTCTCTTGGAGTGGAGGCCTTCATGTAGTTCTGGTCTCTTGACTTTTTTAAGGTTTTAATACCTTTCTGGTCCCTAAGATTATTTTCTTATCCAGAAATAGCTCCAGTATTGCCCCTAACACGTAGTTTTTACAGTAGAGGGGCACGGATTAGAAGAACTATTGTGCTGGGCTCAGTGATAATAATTTATAGGGAGCTTACAAAGGTACTAGAATTTATTCAAGATAAATATGCTTTATAGTTTTGTGGTGGTTTGACCAGGAAGAAGTGGGAATTCTGGGAGGCTGTGGTCAAACCAATGGATGCTCGGAGTTTGATATTGGCACCTGGTGTGACCAGTGCGGTTTGGACACACCTCCGAGAATACACAGGGGTTAAAAAGCAGAGCTTCGGCCCTGAGAGGCCTCTTGGGACGTCGAGGCGAAGAGGTCAGATCTCACTCACCTGTCCAGCCGCTGCTGCTGGGGGGGGAGGGGCAGCCATTCGGTAGGCCGGGGCCTGGACAGAGATGGGGGTGAGAAGGCCTTCGAGGATGGAAGGGTGGAGGAGCAGCCCCAAGAGACATCGGGCAGTCTTTCCCCCCCCCCCAGGAGGGAGAGAGAGAGAGAGTCGGCGTCTGAATGTGATAACAGCCGGCCAAGGAGGAGAAAGGGGGGAGAATGGTGCAGCCCCGGCCGCAGCAGCAGCGCGTGTGGGAGTATCGGCGTCCTGGGACAGACAGAGACTGGAAGTTTTAACCCCTTTCTTACATGATTGGGGGCTTGCAAAAATGCTGATCCTCCTCGGAGCTGAATAAGAAGGGAGATAGGAGATGAGATGAGACAAGGACCTGTTTTGCAGAGAAAAGAAGAAACCTCACAACTTTATAAAAGTTGTAAAGCTCCGTATGTTTATTTACGACGCCGGACGCACACGGAGAAAATTCTCCTCAAAAGGCATGCGTACCCCTGAAGATTTCAGACCTCCTTTTATCCCCCTTCCAAATGCATATGCATACAGTTTCACAATAGGTTCATACATATTCATCCTGCATGACACTTAGCACCAGTTCTTCTTTATCAAAGGAATTTCTAGGTTGGGGCACATTGACCTCGTGGTCTTTTCTGTTTTTCTTTCTCTGTCTCCTTGCTGTCTCGGCATGCGAGTTTTTCCTTCAGCTTTGGCCGTTTGACTTTTCACCGTTGTTAGACACTTCACCTAATTCAGGATGGATCCCTACTCTGTCTCAGACCTGGCCCGAAGAATGTGGAGATGGCTGAGTGGAGAGAGAGATGATTGGAGTGGCCTTTTGGCTGGACTTTTCTTGTGGCCATGGACTCAGTTTGTTCCTGTGACACAGAGACTGCACTTGGGGGGAAGCAGTGCCTCAGAACCAGGAGGGTTCATCGTGGGGACCCCTCGGCCCCAGGGGGTTGGAAAAATATGGGGGGGACAGATGTCCCAAAGCAGAGACTGTGCCTTTTTGGAGTGAGACAAGGCATCCTTAAAAGACAACCCTAAAAGCAGCTCTGGTCCATGCACGATGGTGAGAGCACTGGGCATAGAAGGAAGATGTCACAAGCGGCAAAAGGACTTTTCCGGGCGGTGCCGAGTGACACTGGAAGCACACGAGGTTTCAGCGTGTTTCCAGGGGAAGCCTATGGTGCAAGAAGGACTCCTCTCCTCTTCATGGACTGAAGTTTGAGTATACTAAAGGGTGGTGCCAGGCTGGGCAGTTGGCGATTTGGGAGAATGTATCGGATTGGGAAATTCTGGTGGTGGGGAGGAGGAAAGTGTTTTTTGTAAGGTTTTCAATTTTTTTTTTCTCTTTTCCTTATAGTTTTTTTCCTATTTTCCTGTAGTTTAGGTAATAAAGTGTTCTTTATGTTTAAGCTGGAGCCTGTTTTGCTTATTCCTGGTCACATCTCACAGCAGACACCAGGGTGAGGGCATTTTCATGGGGGCACTGGCTCTGTGCCAGGCTCAAACCATGACAAGTTTCTTCATCCTACCCTGTGTCCTAGTTCCAGTAACATGTTTTAGGAGTTTATTAGTAATTGCACCCAGTTTGTTAGAAGAGGAGCAGGAGATAAGGCTTTTCAACCTTTCCTTTCCTTCTTCTCCTTTGAATTTGTTACATAATTTTTAAGAATATTCAGTTTCCCCTGAATATTAAAGATACCACTATCCTAGTATTTAATTCAGTAAATTTCCTTTATATGGTCTGCAGTTTGTCTAGAATTAGGGCTGAGATGTCCAGAGGAGTTGATGAGACCCCTGACCCAGAGGTAGACCCAGGCGTGGAAAATCCTGAGTGGTGTGGAGAATAGGAGAATATAGACCAAACCCTGAAGGAATTTTCTAACCCTGTAACCTAGAATATTCCACGTGAACAAATTCAGAACCCAACTGAGGTTGGGAAATACCTGAAAGTGAAGTACCATGATGACTCTAAGGAAAAAAGGATCATTACAATAAGTGGGGCTTGGCCTATGCTTATTGCATGCTACTAGATACTGTAGGACAACAGATACAGGCAGGAGAGCAGAAAAGTAAATCAACAGCTACCCCAGTCACACAGGCTGCAACTAAACCAAACAGTGAACCTAAACCAGCAACTAAACCAGACAGTGAACCTCAAACAATAGCTGTTGCTCCTACCACGGCAGGCAGAAAACACACATTTAAAACTGATCAACCAGTGGATGATGATGATCTGGGGAAAGGACCCTCAAAACCAAGAACAAAATCAGAGATCACTCTTGAGTCCTTTTCCCTGAAGGACCTTTGTGGTGTAAGAAAAGATTACATTTGACGACCTGATAAATCTATAGTTAGTTGGTTAGTCTGTCTTTAGAATACTACAGGAGAGACTACAATTCTGGACAATACTGAAGTGAGGAATTGGGATCTCTGTCACATGATCCAGTTATCAACCAAGGAATGATGAGAGGGGCTAACCCTCATAATCTCTGGGCACAGGTCCTGGGAAGTGTATCACAAAAATATCTGTGTGCAGATGATCTCTATATACAGCAAACCCAATGGAAGACCATAGAACAAGGGAATCAATGTTTAAGAGAAATAAAAGTAGCAGAAATTGTCATCTCAGATAACCTAAACACTGTAAATCCAGACTTAGTACCATGTACACCCATGATGTAACAAAAACTTGTACGATTTGAGCCACAAGAATATGCTTCTTCTTTAGCAATAATGAAGCGAGATAACAGTGAGGAGATCACAGTATAACAAAGAAGCTCCGAGCATATACAGATGCTGTGCATGGCCCAACACATACAAAAATTACAACTATAAAAACATGTCTGTAGCCATGATATTTTCTGAAAAATCCTTTCCTTAGGATTTTTTCTCCTGAGAAGCTGGAGGCCTCAGGAACAAAATGTAAACAATGATTATCTGCTGCTGTGGAATGCAACAGGTGCATCTGTGATTGGTCTCATGTGGTTGTTTCTAATTAATGGCCAATCATAGTCAGCTGGCTCAGACTCGCTGTCCGAGACACAAGCTTTTGTTATCATTCCATTCTTTTTCTATTCTTAGCTAGCCTTCTGATGAAATCCTTTCTTCTATTCTTATAGTATAGTTTTAATATAATATGTATCATAAAATAATAAATCAAGCCTTCTGAAACATGGAATCAGATCCTCGTCTCTTCCCTCATCCTCGGACCCCTGTGAACACCGTCACACATGTCTACAGAAATTAGAAGATAAAATAAAAGAGAATCACAAGAAACTCAAGGAGGAGATTAAAGACGACTTTCTCCAAATCTCAGCAATACAGATCAGAAGTTCTGGTACCAAATGTAAACGTTCCCCAGACAGAGAGAAAAGACACCCCACAATCTAAGCTGTAGTTCTTCCTGCGTGATTGTAGAAAAAAAAAATAAAGAAATAAGATGGAAAATCTACTGCTACTCTGGCACAACAGGTACTTGAATTGGAAGACAACAAGATTCAAACACCAAACAATTAAACACCTTACCTAGACTATCAAAAAACCCATCTACAGTAAGACTCCTGAGGGTAGAAGAACAACAAGTACCAATTAGCACCTCAACAGTACAAAACAACTTGAGATACTGTAATCCCCATCCACAAAATAATCTGTGAACTAAAAAACCAAAGGGTAGTCAACAAAAGTCACTCACTCTTTAACAGCCCCATTTAGCCTTTGCACAAATCTGAAGGAGAATAGAAATCGACTATAGACTATCGTGCCTTAAATGAAGTAACTCCACCATTAAACACTACTATACCAAATATGTTAGAGCTCCAGTACAAGCTGGAGTCCAAAACAGCAAAGTGGTATACCACTATTAACATTACTAACGTGTTTTTCTCCATTCCTCTAACAACAGAATACAAGCCTCAGTTTACCTTCACCTAGAGGGGCGTGCAGTACACCTAGAGCCAACTACCCCAGGGGTAAAAACACAACCCTACCATCTACCATGAACTAATCCAGGCTACACTAGAAAAGGGTGAGGCTCCAGAACATCTACAGTACATTGATAACATCATTGTGTGGGGGAAAAAAACCAGCAGAAATATTTGAGAAAGGAAAGAAAATCATCCAGATTCTCCTGAAAACCAGTTTCACCATCAAGAAAAACAAAGTTAAGACTTACTCAAAACATCCAGTTCCTGAAAGTGAAGTAGCAAAATAAACAGCATCAGATTCCGACCAATGTCATCAACAAGATCACAACAATATCTCTACCAACCAACAAAAAACCCCCACAAGCTTCCCTAGGCACCATAGGCTTTTAAAGAATACACATTCCCAAGTACAACCAGATTGTGAACCCTTTTACCTGATCACCCACAAAAAAACCACTTTCCATTGGGGCCCTAAACAACAACAAACCTTTACCCAGATTAAACAGGAAATCACTCATGCAGTAACCCTTGACCCAGTCAGGACAGGACCAGATGTGAAGAATATACTCTATAGCCGTGAGCTGTGGTCTGTCCTAGAACCTTTGGCAGAAGGTGCCTAATAAAACTCAAGACTGACCACTAGGATTTTGAAGTCAAAACTATAGAAGGTCTAAAACCAACTACACTCCAAAAAAAAAAAAAAATTAAAAAAAAAAAATTAGCAGCTTATAAAGGAGTCCAAGCTACCTCAGAGATAATCAGCACTGAAACACAACTCCTCCTGGCACCCCGACTACCAGTGCTGGGGTAGATGTTCAAAACAAAGATTCCCTCTATCCACCATACCACCAGTACCACAGAGAACAAATAGATTACCCTCATCACACAGCACGCCTGTATTAGAAAACTGAATCACTCTAAAATTTTAAAAATAATTACAAACTGACCAGAAAAGAAAAATTTTAGTTTCACTAACAAAGAAGAACAAAAACAAGTAACACGTACTGAAAAAACTCCACTATATAACCAACTACCAGCAGAAGAAACACACTACACTCTTTTTCCTAATAATTCTTACCACATTGTAAAGATAAACCAGAAGTAGAAAACAACCATATGAAACCCCACACAAGTTACACAAACTACCAAAGGAGAAGGTAGATCAACTCAACTTACTAAACTCAAAACCATTCAACTAACTCTAAACATTACTGAGAGAGAGAAGTGGCCAAAACTCTACCTCTACACTGATTCATAGATAATAACCAATACTCTGTTAACTAAAAAACCAAAAAAAGACTAATTAACAGCATAAAAGAAAACCAATTAAAGCTGCTGATGAGTGAAAAAACATCACTACCAGGATACAGAAACTGTCTGTGAAAATTCACCATATAAATACCCAAATCCCCAAGAATAGAACCAATAAGAAACACCAAAACAATCAGCAAGTAGATCAAGCTACAAAAATAAAAGTATCAAAAATAGATTAACAACACAAAAACAAGTTGTTCCTAACTACATAGATTCATGATGTCTCAAGTCATCAGAACAAAAATACCACCTATAATAGACACAAAACTGAGGAGTAGATCTAACCATGAACTGTATTTGTCAAGTTATTCATGACTGTGAAACGTACTATGATCAAACAAAACAAGTGGCTAAAACCCCTCGGATATGGTAGGCAATAGTCCAAATATAAGCATAGAAAAACCTGACAGATTAATTACATCACACTACCCCAAATACACCAAAGTAAACACTATGTACTCAGAATAATAAAGACCACTAGATAGAGACCTACCCTATACCTCAGACTACAACCCATAACACCATCCTAGGCCTTAAAAACAAATTCTTTGGAGGTGTGGTACCCCTTAAAAATTGAATCGAGCAACGGAACTAATTTCAAAAACCACCTTATTGACACTTAGGCTAAAGAACATGGCATTGAGCGGGTGTACCATATCCCCTACCATACACCAGCTACAAACAAAGTAAAAAAACCCAATAGACTATTAAAAACCACCTTAAAACATTGAGTGAGAGATCTTTCAAAAATTAAGAGCAGCATCTAACAAAAACCACCTAGTTAATTAACACCCAAAGCTCTACCAACCAAGTGAACCCTATCCAATCTGAACCCCTGCATACAGTAAACAAAAACAAAATCCCAGTAGTACATATCAAAGGTTTATTAGAAAAAACAATTTAAATAAATTCTACCTTGAGTACAGACAAACCCGTGGCAGCAGCTCTCTGGCCACAGAGAGCAGGCACAGTGTCATGGTTTGACGTTGGGGCAATGTTAGTGCTTCTATGAAAATATATGTTCTCTGGTGTCTGCTGTGAGATGTGACTAAGAATAGAGCAAAGTAGGCTCTAACTTAGGAATAAAAAAGAAAAATTTTATTAACTTACAACTATATATAAAAAGAAACACACACAGAACTCAGAATGAAAACTTTTTAAAAAACATTCCTTCTCTACTAAATTTCTAATACATCTACCTTTCAGATCACTAACTCTTAGTCTATTACTACCTTTTAGATAATTAATTCTCAGTTTATCAAGGAGAGTTTTTCTTGTACTATAGGCTTTTTTTGGAAACACAGTTGAGACATCTTGTGTTTTTTTTGTCACACGTGGCACTGCCTGTATAGTCCCTAGTCTCAGGGAGGGAGAGGTTGGTGACTCCGCAGGCAAAGGCGACGGTACTGTGAGCCGCTTCACGTGTGTTTCGTGCTCCCTTTCCCCTTGTGTAGGACCGCGCTGGCGCGTAGGCCTCAGCAACAGCCAGGAGGAGGCGGAGCTGACGCGAGCGGACCAGCTGGTTCAGATCCCTCCTTCATCCACCCTTCTTCCTCAATTCTTTCTCTTTTTTGCGTCTTCTTTTCGTCTTTCTCCTGTGCGCTGCGTGTCTCATTCCGTGCTGCTGCCGCAGAAGGAAAGTGGTGGTGGCACCGCCAGCTTCTTGCCCTTCGCTCTCCCAGAAACAGTCTGAAGCCATCTGCAGCGCCTCCGGCATCGGCAGTAGGGTTTCTGCTCCGCCCCCTTCCAGGAGCAGGTACGCGGGCGCTGAAGGGTGGCTGCGGGAGAATGCGGATTTGATTTTTGAGAGCTATAAGCGCGGTGGCGTTGTGCGCAGAGGAGCGCCGCGGGGGGTGCTTGGGCCTCCCCGGGGCGCTTTTGCTGCCTTCCGCGAGGCGAGGGCTGGCAGGGCGTCTGTCGTTTTCCCCGGCGGACTCTTTCACTCTGATGCGGCGGGAGGCCGGGGGCTATGATGGCACACACACTACTACTCCCTCCTTAGTTGGGGCAGACAGGGAGCGAGACAATGAGGCTTCCTCAGTCCTCGCTGGGAGAGGAGCTGGGTTTATTTGTTTGGTTTTTTTCTCCTTAGACCGGTAGCCTCCACGTCTTTTGTGTTTTGGTGTCGGGAGGGGCTGGGGCGAGTCGGGTGTGTGGAGGCGATGGCGACTAAAACATACTACGCTTTGAGCACTTGGCGGTGCCGCCCTTTTTGTCTGGATTATCGAGCTGCATTTAATTGTCATTGGGAAATGCCTGGGTTTGATTCGCGTTCTTCGCATATACTTCGTCTTTTTGCTTCACCTAGATTACTGTTAGAGAGGTGTATGCCTGAAATATCCTTGCTGGGGTTTTTTGTTTTGAGTTTGGTTTTTTTATGGTCCATTTTCTAGATGAGGATGTTCAGGTAAATAAATATTTATTTAACCAGCTCGTTTAGGTTTTATTATTGATTTAACATTAGTATTTGTATTCCCTTTATTATATTAAGTAATTTAATTAATCTAATACCTAAAGGGGGCCTACAATAAAGTAGGAGAAGGATTTTTTACAAGGGTGTGTAGTGATAAGAAAAGGGGGAATGGCTTTTAACTAAAAGAGGGTAGGATTAGATATTAGGAAGAAATTCTTTTCTATAAGGGTGGTGTGACACTGGAACAGGTTGCCCAGAGAAGTTGTGGATTCCCAATCCCTGGAAGTGTTCAGGTCCAGGCTGGATGGGGCCCTGAGCAACCTGATCTAATGAAAGATTCCCTGCCTGTGACAGAGGGTTGCAACTAGATGATTTTTAAGGTGCTTTCCAACCCAAACCATTCCAGGAGTCTGTGAAGTAGTAGGGTAACCTAAAATGCTTTTATTATGTATTTCACGTAGTTCATAAGTTGTAGTTTCTTGGAAGTGCACTTGGTGTGCACAAAAGCTTAATTATATTTGCCACTCAATCTAAATATCTGCTGTTATTAGACGCAGATAGAATTGACTTTTGCCTCAGTTTAGTTGTAATTTGAAATTAAAAGATGTCTTAGTTATGAGACTCTGTTAACTTTAATAGTAACAAAGTATTTATGTTCACCTTTTAGTTTGTCTGGGTAAATTTGCCAGTAACTGTGAATGTCAGTGGTGTAAATTACTGTTTGAGTTAACACACTGAATTAAAAAGCTTCTTTTTATTGGGAGGTCAGGGTTAAACAGGGACATCTTTTAAGTGTTAAGACTCTTTTTGGAGGTAAGAGAGATCATGATATTTTTTGTAAAGGTTTGGTTGCAACCAGTCAACCAAAAGATTGGGGAATGTAAGGTTGTGAGAGCGTAATATGTTAGGTCTGATCATAGCCAGTTTTTTGTTCTTGCTGTGAAATAGAGATGAAAATGTCTGAGGTAACTGCCTCATGATGCTGCATTTTCTTGATTGAAGTATCTGCACTCCCTTTTCCTCTAGAAAAGAAGCTGTAGTTGTGTAAATTGAATTTCATGTTTTCCTCTTATAGTGGATATATGCTTGGCTGCTTCCGTTCTGTGGGGCTGTAGGAGTTGGCAGCTTTCAGAGATATAAATAGAAGCTGATTTCAGAGGCCCCTGTTGACAAGGTTTTGTGTCTGAGCCTTTAGATTAGTCTGTCACACTGCAGCCTTGTGACAGGCAGAAGCTAATGTGCTCAACCATGTGATCCAAGTGTTATGATCCAATTATTAATTTAGAGAGGTGCCTCTGCCCAAATTAAGGTGCAAATGAGAGCATAGGTTGAAGTCAATAGTATGGATTTTATTGAATAGTAAATGTGAGAGAGAGAGCTAGACAGAAATATAAAAAGGTGTGGGGGGAGAGAGAGTGACAGATTAAGTAGAAAACTTCACTCTGGATCCTGACGGTGTCCTGTTGATCCTCTTCTTCTCTTCTCAGTGGTGAGGGTCCAGCAAAACAGAGTTCAATGAATTAATATACGTTTGGGCCAGGTGAGAATGCCTAGGTGCCTCCCCTGGGGAGGGCAAGTTTGACACTGCCTCTTGCAACAGACTCTGGATCTGTTGCATCGCTTTGCATCATGTGCAGTTGTCTGTTGCAAGGCCTCAGGAACCAGTCTGGGGGACACTTCGGGGGTCTTTGATGGCTTATGACACCTTCTCAGCTGCTTCTCATATGAATGTTCTGTGTGTATTTGGCCTGCCCAGGGTGGGAGGCATTTACAACTGAGACAGTGTAAAAGAGGGTGGATATTCACTCCCTCTGACCAGAGGTTATACCACACACCCAAAAACTCTCCTCCTTCCCCCTTGGTTGGGGAGAGTGTGTGCAAACCTGGCCTCAGCAGATGAGCCCGTGGGCTATGGCCTTCTTCCCCCCCAAACCCAGCCAGAGCTGATTTTCAGGACAGCTGTTAGGTTTGGCTTTCTTGTGGATACATTCTTCTCCCTCAGCCTTCTTTACTTCTCCCTAGACCTGAGATAATTGGACAGTAGTGTCACCTTTATCTTATCTCAGGTTCCATTAGGCAGCTTAACTCATAGTCCAAGGTTCCAGTCAGGAAGCATATTCAGGGAGGGGTGGGCTTTGGTGGTCACAGCTTCTTTATACAGTTTTGCCATAATAAGCAATAAGTTTTTCATAACAATGTTTAAGCTATTAACCATAATATTTCAGTCTCTCGCACCAAGTTTCTGAGAAAAGTTCAGGAAAGCAGATACATAATGGTATTCACTTGTTTTTCAGGGTAACAGAACTGCATTTGCAAGGCCTTAGGTACTTACTGATCTTATAAAAGTTAGTAAGGAAGAATTGCAGAAGTCTGTAATCTGTCTTTTCAGAAAACTTTACTTTTGCTGTTGGTTCAAAATATTAAATGGCATATTTTAGTGTTCTGATTATTAGATTAAACTCTGGAAAGTGTATTATAACCTAGACAGGTGATATCTAGACCTTAAAAAGTGAAAAAAACCAAAATTTCTTAAGCATTTAATGACAATAATTTTTTTTAATAAGCAGCATGTATTTCAGGTAGTGAAGGACTGTGCTGAAAAAGAGCTATAAAGACTCATTTGTAATATGCTCATATCATCATTAATACCTAAAATTACTAAGTGCTGAAAGATTCTAATTTGAGAGTGGACCAAGTAAAATGAGATTGATGCTGATAGTGTGTGGTAGCACTTTTGATAGTGCTTTGAGTGTACCTGCATGTAATAAGGCCAGAAGTACAGTCTTTACTTGTGTTATAATAACATAGAGCTACAATAAAGATGCAAATATTTTTTAACGTCTTAGATTTTCTGTTGTGTCCACTGGTTTGGTGTATGGCTGTAAAACTGCAAACTCTTAAGTGGTATATCAGAATAAGTGCAAATTTGCTTTGTAGTACTGAAACAAAGTTATAAATTGTTGAAATTCTGTGACCGCCAGCAGGCAAGCAGATTGATTTTACTATTTTCTCCCGTTGAATTACTTTGATCCCAGAAGTTTAGATTAACTAGACAAATACTGCTGTCAATTACAGTTGTCATACTGTTGAGATATATGGTTATAGCTTGTAGTATGGCTTCTTTAAGTTATGAAAAGTATTTCTTTATACACTAGAGTTAATTAATGTTTGGTATGCTTGAGTTTTCATAAGCATCAGCAGACAAATATCTTGTTTTGTGGCTGCCCTTTAAGAGGAAGGCTGTAATCTGGAGTTTTCACTAAAATGTCTAAGTGCTATAGGCACTAAATTTAAATTTTTGGAGGACAAGTGTGTCCTCAATTTGTAGTAGATTGCTTGATTATTATAGTCGTAGTTCCCAGTGGCAATAAAACTAGGATTTGATTGCTATATCAGTTTTTCTACTAGCCTTGTTTTGCAGAGGTCAACTGCCAGCGAAGGTGAAGTATTTTTATTCCTAACTTTTGCAGTTGATGGCAGAGATGAGGGTTAGAATTATCTATCTTTGAAAGATGCAGAAGTCTGCCTATATTTTAATGACAAAAGATTTAACTGGCTCTTTGGAAATGCATATAGTGTGCAAATGAATGTATGCAACAGTCTAAAATAGTTTTCTTTTTCTTGGAAGAACAAAATTTGGTTTAAGCATATTTCAGTAATGCTTTTGGATCATCTGTTTTGCGGGCTTACTGTATGTATGTTCTTGCTAGTTAATATTCAGTGTTGGGCTTTGTATGGAACTTAAGCAAAGGTAAACGTCTTGTTATAGAAACATCTCCTAAAGATATAAAATCCAATTTTAAAATTACTGTTGCCCATCCTTCAGTGATTTTTGTTTTGTTTAACAAATGTATTTTGAAAGTACAAACTGCTAACAATGTTATTAGCATCAGAATGATACAAGATCACCATTACTGAAAAAGTGGAGCAGTTCTTCTGGAGTCTGCAAAGATAAACTGTGCTAATTACCAAAACTATTTAGTAGACCCAAACTTGGTCTTGCTTGTTTTACCCATCTAGCTGTGGTTTGTTTGGGTTTTTTTCTACCCTGTAAGTGCTCAGAGGTTAATATTTTTTTTGTTGGCCAGTTAAATTTGGTCGTAATCTGCACACATAGTTTGGTTTCTGATAAGTATATTGCTTATCAGTTTTACTGTGTGTATTAGGTTTGTGTGGCAGGGTTTTGGTAGCAGGGGCCATGGAGTGGCTTCTGTGAGAAGCTGCCAGAAGCTTCTGCTATGTCAGAATCAATGCCAGCTGGCTTTAAGATGGATCTGCTGCTGGCCAATCAGCAATGGTGATAGCACCTCTGTGATAACATATTTAAGAAGAAGGGGAAAACTGCTGCACAACAGCAGCTGGAAGAGAGGAGTGAGAATGTGTGAGAGAAACAACACTGCAGGCTCCAAGATCAGTGGAGGAGGTGCTCCAGGTGATGGAGAGGGGGCTATGACCCTGAGGGAAGCCCATGATGGAGCAGGTTTGCTGGTAGGACTTGTGACCCCGTGAAGGACCCACACTGGAGCAGTCTGTTCCTGAAGGACTGCACCTCATGGAAAGAAAAAGTGGAAGGGACCCACACTGAAGCAGTTTGTGAAGAACTGCAGCATGTGGGAAGGACCCACATCAGACATTCATGGAAGACTGTTCCCTGTGGGAGGGCCCCCACATTGGAGCAGGGGAAGAATGTGAGGAGGAAGGAACAGGAAAGACATGTAATGAACTGACTGCTACCCCCATTCCTTGTGATGCTGGGGGATGGAGGGGTGGGGGAATAGAAAAATTGTGAGTAAAGTTTAGCCCAGGAAGAAGGGAAGTGTGTAGGGAAGGCGTTTTAACATTTGATTTTGTTTTCTCATTATCCCACTCAGGTTTAATTGATAATAAATTAATTTTTCCCAAGTTGAATCTGTTTTGTTTGTGATGGTGATTGGTGAATGATCTCCCCTCTCCTTATATCAACTCATGAGCCTTTCATTGTCTTTTTCTTCACTTGTCCAGTTAAGGAGGGGGAGTGATAGGGCAGCTTGGTGCACACTTGGCATCCAGCCAAGGTCAACCCACTAAACTATGATAATGTTTTTTACCTCTCTTAGATGTTCCTGACAATGTTACTTATCAATACAATTGAAGTATTGAATTATATATTAACATCCATATAGCCATCTTTAAAAATGCTGATATCACTTTTTGTGGGCAAGGTAAGCAGATCTACTTTAATTCTATAACCCTGTAATCGATTTTGGTGAAATGACAGTTCTTAATGCAGTTCTTGGTTTTATTTACAGAATTGAAATGGCTCAGGAGACAAACCAGACCCCAGGGCCTATGCTGTGTAGTACAGGATGTGGATTTTATGGAAATCCTAGAACAAATGGCATGTGTTCTGTTTGCTACAAAGAACATCTTCAGCGACAGCAGAATAGTGGCAGAATCAGCCCAATGGGTAAAGGTTTGAGACGTGGTTTTTTTTGTGTGTGACTTGAAAACATAATGTGTAGGTGATGAGATGTATTCAGGGGATCTTCTGATAGCTGCATATTAAAACTATGAATATCAAAGGAGATAATACTTTAAATCACAATAAAAATGCCTTTTTATGTAATATATTCTGGCCCACTTGGTGTTGAACCTTAAGTTGAATTTTTACTTACTCTCTGCTACAGTTGTGTTTTTATACAATCCTTGTGTTTTGGTCATTAACAATATAGCCTATATTAAGAAGATGCAGTAGAATGAGGAAGGATTTGAAATGGTTCATAACTGTATTAAAATCTGCTTGACTAACTTGTATTCTATGCTTTGCTTATAATTAACTTCTCAAATTTCTGTTATATAGGGACAGCTAGTGGTTCAAACAGTCCTACCTCAGACTCTCCATCTGTACAGAGAGTCGATGCTAGCTTAAGCAACTGTGAAGGTACTGCTAGTAGCACATCTGGAAAATCAAGGTAAGATTATAGAATCATTTAGGTTGGAAAAGACCCTTAAGATAATCAAGTCCAACCATTAACCTGACACTGCCCAGTCCACCACTAAACCATGTCCTTAAGTGCCACATCCACACGGCTTTTAAATACCTCCAGGGATGGGGACTCAACCACTTCCCTGGGCAGCCTCTTCCAATGCTTGACCACCCTTTCAGTGAAGAAATTTTTTCTAATATCCAATCTAAACCTCTCCTGGCACAACTTGAGGCCATTTCCTCTTGTCCTTTCCCTTGTTACTTGAGAGAAGAGATCAACTCCCACCTTGCTCCAGCCTCCTTTCAGGTAGTTGCAGAGAGCAATAAGGTCTCCCCATAGCCTCCTTTTCTCCAGGCCAAACACCCCCAGCCCCCTCAGCCGCTCCTCATAAGACTTGCTTTCTAGACCCTTTACCAGATGAAGGTATTATTTTGAGGTTTCAATGAACTGTGAGTATATAGCAAGTTAAAGTGACGTTGCCTTGTTACAGAGAGTTTCTGCAGAGGAAAAAGTGACAGTGCACTTTACAGTGCTTTATGAATCTTTATAAATTAGGACTAATTAGTGTTTGGTATTGGACTACTACATTTATAAGGACATTTCTGGTTTATCTGGGGAAATATTTGCTACAGTTTGCCTAGTTTCTTCTTGGGAAGAGACATAGAAGTACAGGTCAAGAATGTGTATCAATAATAACAGATTGGGTAGTCTGATGGATTTTGACAGTTTAAGCTCTTATGTACTCTAAACTAATGTAATCACCCATTTCACTGTATGTAAACAGAAATGTGCCTGTTGCTGCTTTGCCTGTAATGCAGCAAATGACAGAAATGAGCATTTCAAGAGAGGAGAAAGTATCACCAAAAACAGACATCGAGCCAGGTATGTTTGCAGAGTAACACTGGATACAACTGGCTTAACAGAAGCTGACAATTTATTTACTTTCTCTTAAGTAGGCATCTTTGTGGTGATTGTCTTGAGGAAATGTTAATTATTAATACTTCTTGAGTATTAATACTCTCAGAATCAAGAAGACTTACTAGTGCCAGAACATAGTTTTCAGACGTGTTCAATTTTAGTACATAACTTTTGACATTTGAGGAGCATTTTGGCTATCAAACCTTCATTTTTAAAAGTAAGACACTGAAGTTGTATATGGGTGCAAGATGTTCAATTTTGAAGTCAGTGTTGATTTCTTTATAAAGCCTAGCAGTACAATTTCTGCTGACTTGTGGCTATTAAAATGGTTTGTTGCATTTGAAGAACAGGGTTCTTAATTCTATTTTACAGAAGGATGAGAATAGGGCAGAAGGGAATACTTGATTTAAAATACTAACAAAGACTGCTAAAGGGTCTTGGACTAAGTGAGTAATCAGTAGATATAACTGAAATGCTGTTGTGTGAATATGGAGTACTTACAGCATTAATTGCTTAGTAAGAATGTTCAATTTTAAAAAGCGAGCAAATTCATGCTTCTTATATGGCAGTTTATTCAGATGGATATCTTAATGTACCTGTTTGATATCTATAGATATTGATACTTGTTAATTTTAATAGTTCTGAAAGTCTTAAAACATTGAAAGCTGATTTTTAACAGGAAAATGTGTTTGCTACAACTGAAGATAAAATTACTTCTACTTTTTTTGTGTTGAAAATTCCAGAATGTACCACTCAGCACTGTATACATGCATCTTTGTTTAGGACTGCTATTAATTACAGCTACTAGTTAATTGCTTGGGTTTTGTTCACAGGTTTTTACAATTTTAGTTGTCATGTTAAGTTAGAATTGTGACATGAAATAAATTACAGTTGCTTTTACTATATTCTTTTTTGGTTATGTACAGACTGAGGAGATTTTTGCACATTTCAGTGTTGCAGTGTGTTGCATATCCCAATATTTCAGCTTCCTGTAACTTGTGTTATCTGAAGTTATTGTATGTAACTTAGAAATTTATACTTTGTTACACTATTTATAAACCCATATTGTCTTATTATGTATTGGTACCTGAAAAAGTGATAGGCAGGAAAGGAAAACATAAATTGGTAGCAGTGGTCAAGTAATATCTGAATTTTCTTATTAAAACTGCCAATAGGGATTTGTCATTTTGCTAACTATGAAGGCCAGTCTTCTATTTATGTTGACTCAATATTCATTTTTTTATAACAGGACAACTAAATGGTAGTGTCACACACAACATTCTATTGATTAGAATAGGAGGAAGAAAAAAATCCCTAAAAGAAACTCAAGATAATAATCTTGCAGCTTGAAACTCTGAGTTGAAACCAGTCAAAGCTCTGTTAAAGCTTGTGTAGAGATAATAGGGAAAATGACTATGGAATTTAAAAGTTTGCTTTCCAAACTTCTATAACAAAATTTTCTTCCTTAGTACATATCATTAAATTCTTGAAACAGTCTTCAGCTGATCTAAAAGTTAACTTGGAAGCAGATTTTAGACAGCACAGAATAGTGCCTTTGCTGTTTTTAGATTACTAAGCGTTTATCAGACATTTAAGATACAGCAAGTGTTTGCTGTATTTACTAGTATATTGATCCTGTGTCTTGCAGTCAAAAAAAGCTGGCCTCACCTTTTTATAAATCCCTATTGTGTTTGGGTTAGTTTCTTATTTTTCCTTTCTCTTTTTCTGCAGCATCAAATATGTGTGTTGGTCTCTCTTGAGGAGGAGCTGAAACAATAGTAGATAATTAATGTCACCTTGTAAAACAAAGCTAATACTTTCTATGAGATGTAATTCTCTAAGCTAATGCCTGTCATGATGTTGGTAATGAAAATACTTTAGTTTTATCTGTGGTCTCACCTTGGCAATTGAATTTTATAACTGTCTATTAGATGATAGATCTGGAACAAACAATGTAGCCTTCAAGCAAAGTAGGTTTGGCTTTTTCTTTTCTTAAGCATTATGAAGACTTATTCTCCAATTCAAAGTTCTAAATAGTTAGGTCTGCACAATTGTCATTAAGTCTGTGGGCTAAAAGAATACTATCATGCTGTTTGGATTTTAAGCATCTGATTCCAGCGGGTTCTGAAGTTGAATAAAATTAATCCTAACAGGCTTGTATTTTCTTTTGTTTTTCTCAGGTTGAGGTTGTAATCTGGATTCTCATTTAGAACAAATCAGGTCTGAAGGCAATGAATCATATCTTAGCATTTGAAGGAAGAAAGGCATAACAGATATAACTGGCCTAGTTGGTTATAATTTAAATGTCTAACATACTATATTTTAACTTCTAGTTTCTTAGTTCAACTTTGTTGCTTGTTGTAGTTTTGTAATTGAATTGTGGCATGTGTTCAGTTGCTTATCTGATGAACTGTGTAGAAGTCAGTGAAATATAAATACCTTTCTATCAAAATTCCATAATTGGACATTAATTATATAATGCATTTTATAGGCTTTTGATCTGCTTCTGCACTTCTTAACTAAGGATTTAATTTTTGTTCAGTTTTGACCATAGTCAGAATATACCCAAAATATTCTAGAGATATTGTTCATATTTGTGGGTTTTTTCCCCATGTTAACTTACAGGAATTAAATGTCAAAACCCCCTTATATAACTAATTTACTTTCCTTGTGTTGATTATTGCATCAGAGCAATACTATTACTAAGTTGGTGAGATGACGGAAGTGAAGGGAGACGAGCACATCCTATTGATGATCATTGGTCTCAAATTTATTGATCCAACTTACATACTTTTATAGTAGTGTTAATTAAGCTCATACACATTGCAAAAGCTAAGCTCATCATTGGTTACAGATTACATGTCAACCCCTCCTTTGTGGCTACATTCTCAAAATACTTGTGGTTTTCTTGTTGAGGCTAATACTTGTTTTTACATCCTGCTGTTGACTACATTCAAGGGCACCATGTTTTTCACAATGTTTTTCTTGTTATTTGCTCAAGGACGCAGTGTTGTTGTTTTTCTCATAAGGAAAAAGGCTGAGAACTTACTGCTTACAGCTGCTTTTTACTGCTTAAGCAGCTGTATATGATCATGGCCTTTTTCCTCAAGCCACGTCTGCACAAAAACTCTCCAACAGTGAGACATAGTAGAGGCCTCGAAGAAACCTGTTTTGTTTAAGCATATTTTTAAATGGCAATAAAAGATTCATACAAGAGAGCTGACTTGCATATTGAGCACTAAAACTCAACTGTTGTGAAAACAAATATGTTTAAATAATCATATTGTATCAAGTCATAGCATATTTCTCGCATTTTTGTGGGTCACTACCTTTCTGAATAAATCTCTCAGGGCTGTTAGTGTTTCCAGACTTAATTAGTGTACTGTGCATATCAAAAACCTTATTTTTCTGAACCCAGTAATAGCTTTGTTTTACAGAGCAATGTGGTGAGTTATCACTGAAGCCACAGCTGTGCAGTAGTGCTGCCTATGAAGAAGGTGAACTGGAACTTGAAATGTATATGGTCTTCTGTAAAATAAGTGTTAAAATTCTTCCACAAACACTGCTAACTTAGAGTCTTATTCCATCCATGTTGTAGGTTGCTCTTCCCATTCCTGCATGTTGTCATATAATGAAATTATTGAGATGATGGTGAGCTCATTTTTCTTTTGGCTCCATACCAAGCCAATATGATGTGTTATTTTAATGTTCAACACCACAGCTATCTTACATGCTGTTAAGGGATGCCCTCACTTATGTTACAGATAAAACCAGTAGCTTTGAAATTTACAGTGCGTTACAGATAATATTCTGAGTAATATGCTGAATATCTTATGAGCTATTGAATATTCAAGATGATAGATTATATTGCTTGCTTCTTGTTTTAATATCTGATTCTGATTTGTTTTCAAACATGGCTATAGTATTTAAACGTGGATGCTATCTGTAGACAGCTCCTTTGTGGCTGTCAATAAAATCATCAGATATATCAACTTTTATTGTGTTCAAAATTACCTTCCCATTTCCCATGTCTGCTGTAGCTCAAGTAGATGCCCTCAATTGAAACAATTCTGAAATGGAGCTAATAATCTTGAAGTCTTGAAGCCGTCTATCTTGAAGAATACATCTGGAGATGAAACTGCTTGTCCTGTGCTTGTTGCAAATAACGTGCTATCATATCTTTTTGAGAGATGTGCAAAAGGCATCAAGTCTTGATGGCAGCCAATCTAAACCATATTTTAGTGTGATATTTAACAGGGGGATCTGTTATATTGATGTAAGAGTAAAAATATTCAGTGTGCCTGTTGAGCATGTGAGAGATTAGTTTCATGCTGCAGAATAATTTTATCCCAGTTCTTTGGCATCAAATTGAATATACAGTTTATTCTTTAGCATTTTATCATGGACAGGTAGATCAGCATAGCAGTTACAGTTTCTAAATAATAAAATATTCTCAAGTTTGATAAAGCATAATAAATACTGACCATCTTATTGACTCAAACTTTATATACAAGTCACTTGTGTTAATGTGCAGCACAAGAATTATGTAATTTGTAGTATAGTCTTCAGTTCTGGTGCTGTGGAAATGCTGTATGTTTTTCTGATGACTTTTGGGTGCTCTTTGTCTATTACCTTTATCCCTTCTTCTGTTTTATTTTTCCCAGCCTTTCTGTGGTAGGAGTTGGGGTTTACCTTAATGTAAAAGTAGTTAGAATGCTTAAAGCTTTTTTTTTTTTAATACTTTCAGACATTTCACTCTTCACTGGCATGCTTACTGCTTCCTATTACTGTGGAAGTTAATGCATTTTTTTTAACTGGTAAGGTACTATTTTGGCTAATTTGTTTGAGTATACAGGAAGCTTTTAAAACCTTGCTTTTACTTTAGTAGTCCTTTCTGGATTAATTTAATTTATTGCCAATTTAAAAAAATAGAGCATGATAGTAAGAAACAAAGAAAACTAAAAATGCCTTCCCTTCACCCCTTTCATCCTAGACTCATCTTTACTTCCAGATTCTTCTACCTCCTCTCCCTATATTATGAGTACTGCAGGAGGAAATGGTTGCAGTCAGTTCATAATTGTTCTCTGCTGTTCTTTCCTTCTTGCACATTTTACCTGCTCTAGCATGCGTCCCTCGCACAGGATGCAGTCCTTTATGAACTGCTCCAGCTGTATTGGTTTGTGTAAGGAAAACCACTGTCAGTTCTGACAGTCTAGTTACAGAACCACAGAATGGGGCAGGTTGGAAGGGCCTAGTGGGCCATCTGATCTGACCTCTCTCTTCAAGCAGGGTCATCCTGGAGCACATGGCACAGGATTGTGTCCAGGCACTTCCTGAATATTTCCAGTGAGGGAGACTCTACAACCTCTCTGGGCAAACTGTCCCTGTGCTCAGTCACCTGCACAGTAAAGAAGTTCTTCCTCATGTTCAGGTGTATCTTCCTGTGTTCCAGTTTCTGCCCAATGCCTCTTGTCCTATTGATTGTCACCACCGAGAAGAGCCTGACTCCATCCTCTTGACACCCTCCCTTCAGATACTTATAGACATTGATGAGGTCCCCTCTCAGTCATTCCTTCATGAGGTTGAACAGGCCCAGCTGCCACAGTCTATCCTCATAAGAGAGGAGCTCCATGTCTCTCTTGTACTGAGGAGCCCAGAATTAGACACTACTCCAGATGTGGCCTCATCAGGGCTGAGTAAAAGAGCAGGATCACCTCCCTCAACCTGCTGGCAATGCTCTTCCTAATGCATCCCAGGATTCTGTTGGCCTTCTTGGCCACAAGGGCACTGCAGGCTCATGGACCCAGTCCTCCTCGACTAAGGGAGTCTTCCTTCTAACATAGCTTTACCTTGGTCTCCTGGGTCAAAGATCCCTGAGCGCTGATCTTGTCAGTGCAGACTGATGCAAAGAAGGCATTCAGTAACTCTGCCTTCTCTGAGTCCTCTATCACTGGGGTCCCCCCTCCATTTAGAAATGGTCCCCCATTATCCTTAGTTTTCCTTTTATCACTGATGTATTTGAAGAAGTCCTTGTTGTCCTTGACATCCTTGGCCAGATTTAATTCTTGATGGGCCTTGGTCTTCTTCATCTCATTTCTACTTACTCTGACAACCTCTTTATATTCATTCCAAGTGGCCTGATCCTGCTTCCACCTCCTGTGTGTTTCCTGTTTATGTTTGAGTAATTACAGGAGTTTTTTATTCATCCATGCAGGTTTCTTGTCCCCTTTACCTGATTCCTTGCTCATTGGGATGCATTGTTCTTGAGCCTATTAGTACAGTGATTATTGCTTTTTCAGAAGTCTCAGAGTCACTGTGGGTTTAATACTTTGGGGTCAGAGTAGCATTAGTCTTCCTATTTGCAGGACCTTTCTTTGTGTCAGTTGAACAGTTGTCATGCTGTGGCTTGTGGTTTACTTCTAATCATAAGTAATCTTGCTGTTCTCCCTCTGTCTGCTTTGAAGATGCATCTTACTTTCTGACTGAATGACGTAAATGTTCCCAAATATACAGTGCAACAGTTGTATTTGTGGAGGTTTTGTTTGTCTTTTTATTTTTCAGGCACTTTTTGTACTAGGATTAGATTGGTTCCTTATCCTAGCAGATTTATGATAATAGAATTGTAGAATTGTTTGAGTTGAAAGGGACCTTGAAGATCGTATAGTTCCAACCCTCTTGCCATGGGCAGGGAACCTTCCACTATCCCAGGTTGTTCAAAGCCCCATTCAACCTTGCCTTGGATACTTCCAGGGATGGGGCAGCCACAGCTTCTCTGCCACCCTGTGCCACGACCTCCCCAGCCTCACAGTAAAGAATTTCTTTTTAATATCTAATCTGAACCTACCGTCTTTCAATTTAAAGCCATTCCCCCTTGTTTTATGACTACATGCCATTGTAAAAAGTCTTGCTCCAGCCTACCTGTAGGCCCTCTAGGTACTGGAAAGCTGCTCTAAGGTCTTCCCTGAAACTTCTCTTTTCCAAGCTAAACAGCCCCAACTCTTTCAGCCTGTCTTAATGGGAGAAGTGCCCCAGCTCTCCTTCCTGAAGCCTTTCAGTGGCCCTTCTCTGGACTTGTATGAACAGGTCCATGCCAGTGTGCACTGGTCTTTGCTTGGACATTGAGTTGTTGACCACAACTCTTTGAGTGCAACCATCCAGCCAATTTCCTATCTACCAAGTGGTCCATCTGTCAACACTGCATCTCTCCACTTTAGGGACAAGTATGTTGTGTGGGGCAATACCAAATGCTTTGCATGAGCCCAGGTAGATTTTTTTTTGTCACTCTTCCCATATTTGCCAATCCTGTAACCCTTTCATAAAGATCTCCATGATTTGCCCTTAGTGAAGCCATGTTGGTTGTCACCAATCCCCTCCTTATTTCCTATGTACCTTAGCATAGTCTCCAGGAAGACCTGCTCCATAATTTTGCCAAGCACTGAGGTGAGATGGACTGGCCTGTAGTTTCCTGGGTCTTCCTTATTTCTGTTTATAAAAATGGGGGTTATGTTTCCCCTTTTCCAGTCAATGGGAACTTCGCTGGAGACTGCCATGGCTTCTCAATATGATGGATAGTGACTTAGCCACTTCATCCACTAGTTCTCTCAGGACTTGCAGATATTTCATCAGGTTCCATGGACTGGTGCACCTGCATGTTCCTTAGATGCTTTCAAACCTGATCTCCTACAGTGGGTGCTTATTTGTTCTCCCAGTCCATGCCTTTGCCATCCAGGTCTTCATCCACCACTACCCCTAAGTCCTCTTATACAGGGATGATCTCAACCCCTGCATTCCCCAGCCTGTATTGATACTGGGGGTTCTCCTGACCCAAATGCAGGACTTTGCACTTTGCCTTGTCAAACCTCAGGAGATTCACATGGACCTACTTCTTGAGCTTGTCCTGGTCCCTCTGAATGGCATCCCCTGTGCCTGTTTTGTTGTTCCTGATGACACTGCATTTTACACTGCCTGTGATTGACTTATTGTTGTATTACTTAATAAAATTAAAAAATCATGTCCATTTCTGGAAACTTCTTTTTGCTCCCAAGTTCTTCAACCTTGTAGCAGGAGATCTGGTCTCCTAAAATTGAAGTGAAACAAACCTCATCTGGTAATCTGAGCTGGTAGTTGGCAAGAGAAATAACCTTGGTGGTGAAGAGAGCTACATGCCAACAGGACTTCTGTTAAGGCAATAAATCATGTTCTGGTGATAAAAGGCTTTGCTCCGTATGAATAGGATTATTGGTACTGAGGAGGCAGGTCTGCAGGTGACAGTAACAACCATTTTCCTACCATCGTTTCAGCTTTTGTCTAGTGATTTATTCCATGGCACTTTGAGTACTTTGCCTGATGATTAACACAGTATGATTTCTGGCATAAAATTTGTTTAATGTGTAGTAAAGGGAGCTTTTTGTGAGAAGCAGTTGTTGGGATAGTATCTGATGAATGTGGCTATTAATGTCATGTCAGAAGAACTAAAACTTATATTTCATTTGAGATAGTTTGATGAAAAAATGGGGGGTTGCTTTTATGTGTGAGCTTTAGTTAAAGGGTGTTGTCCCTGTTCTAGCTGTTATGCAAAGCTACTTGGAGGACTTCATTATTGAAACCCATTATTAGATCTAACTCTGCTGGCATAAAAGTGGGTGGATGCCTACTTTTTGCAGGTGTTATCTGTGTCAAGTAATAAATTGAACAATTCTGATTTAGGGGAACCTGTGAAATCTCCTTGTATTGGGACCTTTTAGTTGCCCATTTCTGCATGTTACCTGCTTTTTGTTTTTGGAATATGTTTTTAGTTGTGGAGGAAGGATCCTGTTTGGCACCTCTTTTCGGAAATGGGCCTTTGCACTTTGGATTATTATCATTGCTTCCTAGTTCCCAGGTTGCTGGTTGTGGCGGTGAACACCTGTCAGTTTCACAGAGTTCACAGAATATTATGAGTTGGAAGGGACCCACAAGGATTTCAAGTCCAGATCTTAAGTGAATGGCCCACAGAGGAAGCAAACCTGTTACCTTGGTGTTACTAGCACCATGCTCTTACCAACTCAGCTAGTCTCAGGGTCAGTATATTTATGTAGAGGAGGAAGTAAGTTTATTTGTAGTAGTTGATAACATTTTGACTTAGATGGATTTGTTTTTAATCTTTGTATTGTGACACAAAATTATCTAATACACTATTTCTTTGTCTTGATGGATCAGTGAGCTCAAATCTGGTCACTGCTGCACTTACACTGCTTCTTGTGAGGTTTGTTCTCCATTGGTTCAGGTGGTTCCTACTATAAGTACATCCTATACCATGTAACTCCAAACCCAGATTACAACAGTTTAAAGGCATATCCATTACAATCTCTACCCTTGATCCCTTTGTACCAGGCCATAGGGTTTAACATTGCAATGAACTCCTCCCCTTGCCCCTGGTCTGACTTGGATTTATTCACGGACTGCAGTCCCTTAGGAGTGTGCCTGCTCCAAGTGGAGCTTTATCTACAAGCCACAGTCTCTTTAGGGTATACCTTCTGCTGCACAGACTTATCCATAGCCACAGTTGCTTTGAGGTGCACCTGTTCCAGCATGGCCTTTTTCATGGGCCACAATTCTTTCAGAGATGTACCTGCTCCAGTGTGGCTTTACCCACAGCAACAGTCCCTTTAGGAGTGTACCTGCTATGTTACAGACTTATCCACAGCCACAGATGCTTCAAGGTATTACCTCCTCCAGTGTGGACTTCTTGAGCCACAATCCCTTTAGAGGTGTACCTGCTCTGGCACAGATGTAACCATGGCCACAGATGCTTCAGGGTGTCCTGTTTCCATGGGGACTCATCCACAGGTCACAGTCCCTTTGACTTGAGTTCACACAGAGTTCCAGCCTGTCCAGCACAGCAGCAATGCACTGGCCATTTGCCAGCCCATGTGCATGCATGGTCATTGCTGTTATCAGAATGTTCCCAGGCACAGCAGAATAAGAAAATAAGCAGTGAAAGCAAAAAGCAGCCACTAATGAGCACTAGAGTTTATTTTGCAGTCAGGCAAGCAAGCCCATGGCAAGCCCAGGAGCCTGCTGATTACTAGTTAAACAGCACTAACAGCTATAAATTTGACCTAGCACATTCCAGTCAAGTCTGTTGTTATCTCAAACTCTTCAAGCCCTTTGTTGGGTGCCAAAATGGTCTGTTGTGGTTTAACCCTGGTAGGCAGCTAAGCACACACAGCTGCTCACTTGCTCACTCCACCAGAGAATTGGAAAGTTCCCTTTTTCCATCTGCCATAGCTTATAACTAGCATTTCATTTTAAACAGACTGGTAATACAAAAAATCAAAAAGGAGCTTGATCATGCTGCTTGATTTGGGAGATGTTTAATCAATTTGTTAATTCCTGTCAGCTAAGGTGTGTGGTATCCAACAGGTTTACGTTGAGGTGTCAGTGTTTTTAACCTGATTTTTTTTGGTCATAGGCTTTCAACTAGAATATCTAATACTGAACACTACTTTCCTTGGGGTTTAAAGACGAGTTCAAAAGGTTATATCTGTTAATTTTGAAAATATTAATTGTCAAGGCAAAGGAATTGCTTAACTTAAAAAAAAAAACAGCTGTTGAAATTACTCTGAAAAGTATTAATAGCAGTTATGATTGTAGTGCCATACCTTTGCTTTTTATTAATAGCATGCTTAAGTATGGAAAAAACATTATATATCCAAGACTGGATAGTATTGTTGTCCTCAGAATTAGCAAAATAGTGTTAATGCTGAACTCTTCACACTTTCTAGAAGAATCTATAGAGTATTCAAAAATAAAGTCAGTAAAGAGCTTGAGTTGTTCCCTAGTGTCCCATCTCGGCTGTTCTAATGGCCTGGTAAGGCTCTGGATGGCCTTGAGGCAGCCCGCGCTCCAAAGGATGAAAGGAGTCTTCAGGTTTTTCAGTTCTTCAGAGTTGTTTATTAATTCTTATCTACAATATTTTCTCCCGGCCCGACAGAGGTCCGCACAGCAAGCCAGCCATGAGCACACTGACTGCCCTTGGGGCGGTCGCTTATTTTTATACTGAAAACTACGTGTAAGATATTTACCTTTTCTCCCCAATACCTTTCACCCTTATTGACAAGTGCACATTCAGTAAGATTCAATCTCAAAGTGCCACCATCACCATCGAAGATGGATGACAAGAAGAAGGAGGACAGGACACGCCCTAATTCCTCCATCTTGTCTCCTAGAACCCCCCTGTACCGAGATTCCAAAACCTGTGTTTTCACACTATAATTAATCTATCCCTTCACCACTTATCCCCGTGTGATCCTCCCATCCTCATACAGGTGTTGCGTCCTGTGCAGGGTCAAAGTCTAGCCACCAAACACTTCTGGCAACGTTCCAGGACTTCCGAGCCCCCCAAGGGTTGTCTCGGTGACTCTGCACATCAGGAATGATGTGCTGAGTTCCCACACCCTAGGACTTACAGCTATAATATTGTATAAGAAAATACTGATTCCCTGCATAAGACTTTTTGGGTATAAGCACTGAAAGTTCCTTGTTGCCTCTAAAAGTTTGTCACTACTGAATCTTGTTTACAATCTGAAATATGAACTGACTGGAGGCTCTATTTGTTCACTTCTACAGTGAATTGTGAAATGGGGCTTGGATCTGTGAGGCTTTGTGTTAGTAGTGATAGGCATATGAACATAATACAAATAAAATCTTATAAGAGCAAGTATTAATAGTAAGGATAATAAAATGTTAACTATAAGGGGTTCATGATGTTGATAAAAATCGACTTTCAGAATGCCATGCTTACTCATCTAAAAGGATCTCAACTAAGAAATCATATTTGTGAGCATAAAGTTGGTTACAAGAGAGTCCTTTAAACCTATAGTCTCAATCATTAATTATGGAGTATATTTTATAGTTTGCTCATTATTTTTAAAGCATTAGATGTAATCATACAATTGAGTGTCCAGGAATACTGAACAGGGACAGACTCTCTGGGTTGTATGCATTAAAGTTTGTATACAAACACATCTCCCTTGTGTTTCTTCTGCACTAATTTTGGTATTTAAAGAATTTTTAAAACAACTGATAAAAAATTTAATTTTTCAAAGAAAACTAACAGATCTACAGAAGGACCCATTTTTATTCTGCATAGAACTTGGATAAAAAGTGAGAAATGTAACCAAAAGTGTTCATGGCAAAGGCAATTGAAAAATAAACCATTTTGACTCAAACTGCTTGATCATTATGGTTGAATATAGTACAAGGATACTGATATCCAATGTAAATATATAGTTTTTTTCTTTAAATTACTGAAGAAAAGTGTCTGAAATAAGGGCTTTTTTGAGCTGTGTGGCTTGTTGTAGTATACTTGGTGTATCACAAAATCAGTGGTTTGAAGCTCAAGAATGTTAGGGGGTGTACTGTTTGAGGTTTTAGATCATCTGACTTTTCAAGTATTATGGCAGAGTAACTTGGTACTATGACAAAAAAGCATTACTGTAAATGTCCTTCATTTCTAAAATATGGTCCTATTGACTATTTTCCACAAGTATCCCCTCTGTTCAACAACTTAGACAGTGTTGTTATTGTTTTAGATTCATTTAAACTGGATCATATTACTTTTAATATTGTGTGTACAGGACCTACATGGGTGTATACAGGTGATAACACTAGGTATGCTGTATTTTCTAGATGATGGAACAGTGGGGAAAACTTGATAATTTTCTGTAGAGATAAAAGGGAAGTTAATAGAATACCTATTCTACTTACCACTTCAGACAATAAGCTTCAGGGTCTTAGTAGAGGGGATTTTACTGTTAATAAATACAAACATGCTAGTGAAGTCAAGAAAAGGAAAAAAATAACCTTTAATTCTTTTGCTTGCTTTAACAGTTGTTACTCAACCAAGCCCATCAGTTTCTCAACCTAGTACTTCACAGAGTGAAGAGAAAGCTTTTGAACTGCCTAAACCAAAGAAGAACAGATGTTTCACATGCAGAAAGAAGGTTGGCCTTACGGGTATGATAGTACTTTGTTAATATTGAATAGATTTATATTATTAGTTGCCTCTTACTAGATTGTCTTGGTTTGAAAAGACAGGTGTCGGCTAAGGAAGGCAGAAGCCTCCCCTGAAATGGAAAATGTAAACCCCTCCCTCCGAATTATTATAATTTTGAAATTAAAAGGCTTTCAGGGAAAGATATGGGAATAGGAATAACAGTTCTTTACTAGGAAAACTAAAAATACAAATGTAATAATACAAACAAAAAAAAACCCCAAACTACTGACAGAGTCAGAATACAACCTGACACCATGTGGGTCAGGGTGTTGGTAGCAGTCTAATTAAATGGTGGCTGCAGTCCTCCTGGAGTGACAGATGTGGTTCTGTTGAAGCAGTGATCCTGTAGAAGGGTGTAGTTTTCCTCTGAAGGTGTGGTAGTGGTGTAGATGGGCCTGGTCTTCCTCTGGGAATCCAGTGGAGAAGAAAGCTGCTCCTCTGGGAATGCAGTGGGAAAAGGCTACTCTGGTATCCCAAAATCTCTGATTATATCCAGGAAGGAATGCTTGGCTCCTCCCCCTGGGTGAGCATCTCACAATGGGATGATGTAATTTTATCAGTCCTGCAGTGACACTCAATGGCATATTAACAGAAGATATTTCCTGGAGGGAGGATTGGTTTGTGGAAGAGATAAAGAAAACTGCCCAATTACAGAAGATAACTGCCCTACCTCTGACAGATGGCAAATAGAATACACACATTATCTTTCAATCCAGGCCATTGATTAAATTTGTTGAAATCTGTAGGCATTAAATTTTTGCTTGCTGTCACAAAATCCATAATGTTAGATCCCTTAATAGAGTTGATATTTGAAAATATTCATTTCACTTAATCTGTTTGATACAGAAGATGTACATAGCCCCTTTGAACTGGGTAAACCCTTAATTTATAGCTTTCTTAAGTCTGAAGCTTCCTAGTGATGTTGTTTTTCATTTTCTTTATACAGGGTTTGATTGCCGATGTGGAAATTTATTTTGTGGACTTCACCGTTATTCTGACAAGCATAACTGTCCATATGATTACAAAGCAGAAGCTGCAGCAAAAATCAGGAAAGAGAATCCAGTTGTGGTGGCTGAAAAAATCCAGAGAATATAAGCTAGTCTATTTGTGAAAAGACTGACTTTTGTTTTATTTTAATATGTCCTATGAAAGCATTAAAGAGCATATGCATGGCCATTTTCCTTTGTTCTCCAAAGTTTTAATTTTAACCTTGTCTGTCTTAATGTTTTTTCACAATGTTTGGGTGTTTGTTGCAGGCTGAATTGGATAGATACAGTCCTTGAAATGTATATGCTCTCCTCAGAATATGATTGGATGGCTAGAACCTGCGCAGGAATACACATGCACAGAAGACAGGCTCTAGTTCACATGTGCTAAATATATGTTTACCTAATGTTTGCCACAGATCTGCCTTTTGAGATGTTTAAGGTGTTTATGACTAGCCAAAGACTGTGCCTGTTTGAGAGAAGGATATGTCAGAAAGGCTGATGGTCTACTTCTATCCATTTGAAATGTTATTTTATTTTTCGTTTCCATGCTCCATTGTATTCCAGCAGAATATAAGACATGTAGAGGGCTCTACCATCCAGTAAGATGAGTGTTGGGGCCATATTTAATAAAAAGTAATTTAGCAATTGCAATGAGAAAAGTGGGAAAAAATCAGATATGTATGAGAAGAAAATTATTTTAGAACAGATAACTTTAGAATAATGAAAATTATAATAATTTCCCAAAGGAAATATCCTGTTAGAAACTTAAGAACTTTTCTGCAACAGTTGTCTGCTTTTCCTTGCATAGCTAATAATGATGAGTAGCACAATATTGTGCTAAGATTGACTTAGAAAACAAAAACTATGGGTGGTATTTTTAGACATACCACAGCAACTCTATCAAGTGACACATGCACCTGTGTAAGTTGCAGAAGTATTTGAACAGTTTATTATTCATGTTCTTCTTAAATTCAGCACATTCTGGGTTCAAACGATTGTTAGGAGCTTTTAAAGTTAAAAAAAAAAAAAGGTTTTAAATGTAACAATTGTTGTGTATGGGAATCAAACTCAACATGACTCCTGTAGACTTAAGTGGGAGCTGGAACCACTCTTGGAAGGCTGCTTTATCATTTTTAATTGTATTTGGGTGTAGGACTGCAGTGTTCTTGGGTGTATTGCATGGGCTCCATTATCTACAGCTTTGTATAATAACTAGAAAGGACAGTATAGTTCACTGATGCTTGTCTGGTAAAATAATTTCTGTGTTATAATGGAAGGAGGCTTTGTGATGTATGAAACGTGTGGTGGTTTTTTATATAATCAAGTATAGTGTAGACTAGTGTTGTAATGCCTCTTCATGTATATGTACACAAGATGCTACTTATGATTTTTATTGCAGTGTTCAATCTTAGTTTTTTTAATCACTATTAAAAAATCAAGCTTTTGCTTTAAATTTTTTCTTTCAATATAGTTATCAGATATGCAAGCATGTACAAATAGTTCATACTTAGGTATTGCACATGATGACTCTATCCAGCATCTATGCTCTGCTGTATTATGTAAATAATAAAAAATCATGTACAGAAGAAAATACTTTTTGTGGTAGTTCATTGGTTTTAGTTATTGCTGTAACTTAAAAGTGGCCCTGTGGCGGTTGGGATACAAAACTAATACTATAGATTTTTTTTTCTTAAACCATTCTAACCTCCTTATTTCTTATTTTCACATACTGACTTCTTTAAGATTACTTGTTGAGGTCAGAAAAGCATGAACAGCTGGAATACAGGTAACTACTTGATGACCAGATAAAGATGTCAGCAAACAACATTGTGCTTAAAAGGGAATGAAGGAAATATTAGTAGTGAACTTGAAAAGTTTCTGTTCTGTTGTGGGTTTTGGGTTGTTTTTTTCTCCTTTTGGCTACAGAAGTTATTTCTGGTGGATCTGTTCTAATACAGCCAGTGTACTGACTGCATTGTTTTGTTAAAATCTTCACCAGAAGGCCTAGGCAGAGCTGTCAGAGTCTGTATCCAAATATGAATGTCATATATGCCATACATACCTTTCACAAGGAAAAAGAAAAGTACAGAGCACACAGCACATGTTGACTTGAAAGAAGCTATCTTTGCTGGTGTTTAATACATAATAATTATGACTGCCACTATATATGCTTCTGCTAAGGGAGCAAGGGCATGTTCTGGGCTTTCATGTGCTAGGATGAATTTTATTTTTTTTAATTGTGGAGCTGTTTTAAATCATCAAAGTTATATTTTTTCTACCTTTTTGTATTAAAGTCAAATCAACTCAACTGCATAATAAAAAGCTTGTTCAGTTTGGGGATGGGTTTTTTGTTTGCTTGTTTTGTGAATGCACCTTGGAACTGGATATTTGGAGAGAATGTATCCAGATTTGTGATATTGTCAGGGTGAGAGTATTTTAGGAAGGATAACCATACTGATACTAGTACTTAGTCATTCTGATGGTCCCTCTTGCATTCATTTGCTTTTTTAATCTGCACAAAGGCTTGTTTATTTTAACTCAATATATCTGAGGAAGAATGTATGGAACAAGAAATCTCTCATTGTTCTATAAAATCATTAACTGTATCATGTGTAAATTGCTGACAGGTGGGATAGGAGCCTGTATTCAAAACTAAGCTTTATTCATAATAATTCAGGAGCATTAATTCCATTGAGGCTCATTGAAGTTTCAAAGAGGGGGAAGGCTGGTAAGTAAGAGTGGGTACTGAAAAGCCTGATAAATGGATCTTTAAATTTTAGTGCAAACAGTGTGGTACATATCCCTTGGCAAAAATAATATGAATATAGGTGCAGAACACTTTGGATTTTAGTTATTTGGTCCTTAACTCTAAAGTGATAAATGGTTATGACAAGGTTATCCACCTAGTTGATCAAGGGAAGCCAGTTGATAAGAGAAATTATGCATTACTACATCCTATGACAAAACAGCCTTGGAAAGTCCTGAGAAATGCAAACTGAGTTCTGGAGGCATAGATAAGATAAAAGCAACCTTGCTAATTGCTAGAAACAAACTGTGCATGTTCAAAACCAGAGGTCAACCAGAAGACACCACAATTTGGGGAACAGACCACCAGAGACCCCAAAAGAGACTCCCAAGAACCAAATAAGGACTTTTGATAAGGATTGGAATATGCAAAACAGGACAATGAATATATATCAAGCAAGTGTGGATGCCTGAAGAATATGTAAACAACATGTATAATAAAGAGCCTTACTTGTCTGTCTCGGGTTACACGAGATTAAAGGAAAAATTCCTCATGTCCAGGATGCTGTAATAAAGAATGCCTGCTTTCTAATACTCAAAACTGTGTTAGTTTCTATCTGGCCGATTTCGGTATCAGAACTGGCACCCCAGATGGGACAATCTGACTGATTTCCCCTGGATCCCGGGATCTCTGGATCTTCATGCCAGCACTGGGACTTTGCTGAAGGAGACCACAGATCCCCAGTCCAGCCTGGGACACAGGTAAGATCCCACCTGTTAATAAGGCATTCTTTCTAGGAACCCTGCCCACATAAGATGTGCAGATTTTCCAGTGCTGTGGGTGGATTATTTGGTAGTCCAGAATTTGGTATTTGATTTTGTTATTATTGATTGATAATTGTTTTGTATTTGTGTAATTGTTTTGTATTGTATTGTAACATTTTGGGGGTGGTCCCCTGTCAGAGCGATGGTCAGAGGACAATCTAAAGGGGACATTCTAAGAAGTCCCCACTTGGTTGTATTTTGAGACACTGGGGGAAAAAAAAGGTGAGCCCCCTGGGGGAACAGCTACCAGGGAGAATTTGATGAAGTATTTTCATAAATAGTGGCCATAATATAAACTAGATTCTGGAGAAAAATGGCTACATAACGGAACCTTGAAATAATGTTGTTTTCTAAAATGAGAACGGAAATGGGCTGGAAATTTCATGAAAGAAGCCCAAATGTTGAAATGTAGAAACTGCCTTAAAAAAAAAACCCAAAAAACAAAAAAAACCAAAACAACTAAAACACCCCACAATCCCCACCCAAAAAACAAAACGTCCCTCCACAAATGGGTGAGAGCTGTTAAACATAATCCACCCAAGATAAATGGACTATGGAGAACTGCCTTGGCTTTGGGAATACAGAGAAATGTCTTGCAAGCAAAGGGGGGGGGGGGGGGGCGGGAAGTGGCAGATTTAAGCTCAAACCTTCTACAGAGAGTATTGGAATATGTATCCCAATATAACCAGTTAGATGGTGCCTAGGCCAGTTCTGACCTTCGCTGCTTGGCCAGAGGCAGCACTGTGGTGTTTAACCCCAGAGGTACCTTGGCTGGCGGCAAAGTGCAGCGGGGCACAAGACAGGACTCCGTTCTCCTCAGGGGAGAGCTTCTGGCGATGGTGAAGAAAAGAAGGGAGCGGATTCTGCTAGAAGGTAGCCAGATGTTTATTCCATGAGTACAGATACGTCTGCACTGGGCCACTGCTGGTAACAGAATGAAGCCGCATGGTCTGATTCACATTTTAAGCTCAGGACAGGGGAAGGGGAGGGGACAGGTGAGTCACCAACCAGGTGAAGGGGCAGGGTCTCAAGGTACTAGGGACACCTATCACACGACGCCTTGCTGGTATGTTAGCCTGATTGACAGGGCACACTCAGCGAGGGGCGAGGGGGAAGGGAGAAGGTAAAACAGGATATTGCAACACACCACAACATCTCCCCCTAGTTTTGTTTAAAAAGAAGAGGGCTGTGTTTATGGTGCAAAATGATTCTACTGAGGCTTCCAGGTCATCCACTGGAGCACTGAGGGCTTCTAAATGGTAGACTTCAGGAGGGGGAGATGAGTTTGAGATTAACTTGAGAACCATGCGTCTGATTACTCCAAAAACAATGCTAAAAACTACAATAACTACAACTAAAATAAATAGCACTAAAATTACAGTTTTCAGAATAGATCCCAACCAGCCGAGAGTCCCCAGCCATTGAAAAGTCCATTCAGCTCGTTGTCAGTTTCTCTGTTGATGTCTGAGAGCCTTTGTCAAGGTAGTCCATACGTGGTTTGGGCTGCGGTACTATGTAGGAGATTGCAGGTGGGATGATCACGAGTAGGACGAGAAGCAGGCTCGGTCTCATGACGTCTCGAGGCTACACACGAACAGTGGGATCTAAACTGGTACAAAAACTTGAGACAAACATATATTACAAACTATTCCAGATAGGAGGCTTAAATGGAATTTCTTCTAGAGAACGTGCGCGGCGTTTTCTTCTCCAGGCAGCGTGAGCAACCTGGGGTGCTTCTGCAGATTTCTCTGAGACTTTGGGAACATAGGGCTTTACCCATTTGGAAGGAACCCACCTTAAACCAGAGGGGGTGGACACACAGGCGTATCCACGTCCCCAAGTAACCAATTTGTAAGGTCCCACCATTTTCCAAGTCTCAGGGTCCTTTACTAAAACTGGAGGTTTTTCTTTCATCAACCTGTGACTGTTCCCCCTAAAGTGGCGTAGGATGGGAGGGTTCAGGCTGTCAAAAGAACAATTCAGAAAATTTATTGTGAATAGTGCCCTGGATAACCGGATGTGGGGAGGTTCTACCTTCAGAACCTGTTGTTGCTGGTCCAGGACCCTTTTAATATCACGGTGAGTTCTTTCTACAATGGCTTGACTTGTAGGGGAGTAGGGGATGCCAGTTTTGTGCTCTACTCCCCATTGCTGCAGGAAGCTCCCGAATTCCTTGGACTTATAAGCGGGCCCATTATCAGTTTTCAGCTCCTTGGGGATGCCCATGAAAGAAAAAGCCTGTAAGAGGTGCTTAATAGCATCAATAGATGACTCTCCTGTGTGGGCAGAAGCATAGACCGCTCCAGAAAAGGTATCTACACTAACATGAACATATTTCTGCCGTCCAAAAGCCTGTATGTGTGTTACATCTGTTTGCCACAGTTCACAACTGTTCAGTCCCCTTGGGTTTGCTCCCGTACTCACTGTAGGGAGTGCATGTTGTTGGCAATTTGGGCACGTGGCCACAATCGCTTTGGCCTGTTCTCGAGCGATGTTAAACTGGCGAACCAGGCCAGGTGCATTTTGGTGGAAAAGCTGGTGGCTGATTTTTGCCTGTTCAAAAACATTTGGGAGAGTGGCCATCACTGCAGGTGCAGCAAGAGCATCTGCCCTTCTGTTGCCTTCAGCGATAAACCCTGGCAAGTCAGTGTGTGACCTGACATGCATCACATAAAAGGGTTGCTCTCGGTGAGTGACTAACTTTACCAGTTTTGAGAGCAATTCAAAAAGTGCAATGTTAGATACATCTTGCAGTATTGCTTGATCTGCTCTGGATACTACTCCTGCCACGTATGCAGAGTCTGTAATCAGATTAAATGGTTCTGAGAACCTTTCAAAAGCCCTAACAACTGCAGCCAATTCAGCAACTTGAGGTGAACCTTCCACCTCAGCAATGTCCGTCTCCCACTGCTGGGTTTGAGGATCTTTCCAAGTCATAACAGACTTGTGTGACCTCCCGGACGCATCTGTAAAGACAGTTAGAGCCCTTTTTAAAGGTCTCCTACTTAGAGCAGTTCTTAATTTTAAAGTAAATTGAACATCTTGTTCAAACAATTTGCAAGCGGGCCGTGCTACTGAAAATTGTCCTGAGTAGGAATCCAGAGCAAACTGCAACACTTCATTTTCTTGAAACAATTGTTCCAGTATTTTCATAGTATTTTGACCTGATTTTAACTCAACTGGAATGTGAATGCACTTAAAATCACATCCTGCTAACTCCCTGATCCGGGTCCTTGCTTTCCGGATCAGTTCTGCTATCAGCTCCTGAGGCTTTGTCAGCCTCTTGGACCTTTTGTGACTGAGGAAAACCCATTCTATGATCAAGAGAGAGTCCCTCTGGTCCCGGTCCTTTTTTGGTGTGTCCTTTGCCTTAGGTGTTTGTTTTTCCTCCCACTGGAAAATAATTCCATGGAGGTGTGGCAACTTACCTAGGATGATAAATTTGAATGGCAGATCAGGCCGGCATCGGTGGGCCTGTCTTGTGGACATTGCAATCTGAACCTTTTCTAGAGCTTTCCGTGCCTCTGGGGTAATAGACCTAGGAGCCCTGGGTCCTCTCCCCCTTTCAGTAAATTGAAAAGAGGGGCAAGGTCTTCATTAGTCAGACCAAGCCATGGTCTTACCCAATTCAAAGACCCACACAACTTGTGGACATCCGCAAGGGTCTTGATCCTTGGATTGATTTCTAGTTTTTGAGGAACAATGGTCCTATTTCCAATTTCTAAGCCCAAATACTTCCAAGGTGGCATCTTTTGAATTTTCTGTTCCTGGAGCTCGAACCCTGCAACAATCAATGCATCGATCGTTAGGTCAAGCGCATGTGTTAGTAAATCATCATTGGGGGCACACACAAGGATATCATCCATATAATGGTAGATGATGGCCTTCTCTGCGGCTGCACGCACTGGGGAAAGCAGGGAAGAGACATACCACTGGCAGATAGCTGGAGATACTTTCAGGCCCTGAGGAAGAACAGTCCAATGGTACCTTTTCATAGGAGCTTCTGAATTGATAGAAGGGACTGAGAATGCCAAACGCGGTGCATCGTCAGGGTGCAATGGGATTTGAAAAAAACAATCTTTAATATCAATAACAGCTAATTTCCAATCTTGAGGAAGCATTGTTGGGGATGGCATACCAGGTTGAGGAGAACCCATATCTTCAATTACATTATTAATTTGTCGGAGGTCACAGAGAAGTCGCCACCTCTTTTTGTCAGCTTTTTGGATGACAAACACTGGAGAGTTCCATGGGGACATGGTCTCTACAATGTGGCCCTTTCTTAGTTGCTCTTGTACTAGTTCCTCAAGCACCTTTATTTTTTGTTTACTGAGTGGCCACTGTTTCACATCAACTGGTTCGTCTGTTTTCCACTTCAGTTTTTGGGTGGGGCGCTGTTGTTTAATGACTGCTGCACAAAAATGCTGTGGAGAGTCTGGAATATTAATTGTGACACCCCACTGGGCCATTAAATCTCTCCCTAACAAAGGTTCTGAATAATCTAACACAAATGGACGGATATTTGCCAATTGTCCGTTTGGACCCTCGAATTGAATAATGCTTTTGGATTGCCTTGCCAATTGCAGACCTCCTACACCTCGAAGGTGACCAGCAACATTTTGTAAAGGCCAGTGTGCTGGCCAGTCTTGTACTGGAATCACGGTGCAGTCTGCACCTGTGTCTACAAGCATTTCAATGCGTTTAGACTCCCCACCCCCACTGACATTGCACCACAATTTGGGTTTATCTGTCCCAATAACTTGGACCCGGGCGACTGTGGGCCCTTGTTTATCGACATTTTCAGGTAAAGATGGCACAGGGATAGCTTGAGCAACAATTTGTCCCTTGGGAAGAAACAGGGGTGGGTGGAAACAGTGCAGGCTGAGAACAAATTGCTTGGGATCTGATGTTGTTATTCCCGGAGCAATTTCGATCTCTTGTGGTGTGTTTTTGTCCCCAGTGATGATGTACTTACAACGAATTTGGTTCCAAGTACCTTTCTGTTCAGGATTTACAGAGACAATATGCCAGTCAGTGTCCTTCAGGTGGAGTGACTCTGTCAGCTGCAACCTGTAAGGCTCATTGACAGAAGATGCGGTTAATACAGAATCACTTAAATCATAACAAAGGTTATTTTGTTTCACATTTAACAGTGGACTAGCGGACTTAGTCTTTGAAGCACCTGCTTCACTTACACAAATGTTAATATTATCGTGCGCTTGATTTATTTTGCTACCCTTATTCTCTTGGCCTGCTCCTTTTATGTCTGCACGCCTGGCAGGCTGGCGCTTTATTCTTCGTTTTTTTGTTGTTGACCCCCAGGGAGGGCTTGCAGTTCTCCTCCCCTGCTATTTTTAAATTCATCAAATTCCCTTTTCAGGGGGCACTGGTTACTCCAGTGCCCCAGCTTATTACAAAGCAGGCATGGTTTAGTGGGCTCAACCATTGCCGGTCTCCGCTGCTGCCCAGGGTGCTGCTGTGCTGAAAGAGAAGGTGCAGGGCTGGCAACAGCAACACGCTGAGGTGGTCTTGGTAGCAGCCTTGGTCTGGTGTCTTCAGCAACACTCATCAGAGGCACTTTCCTGTTACAGACTAGAAGCATATCTTTTAGTGTAGGGGGAGGTTCCATAGGAAGGCTCAGGATTGCCGCTCGACACTGTTCATTTGCATTTGTAAATGCTATTTCTTCTAAAATTGCTTCCCTTGCATTTTCCTTTTTAACTTGTATTTCAATGGCTCTAGTTAGCCTTTCTACAAATTTCACAAAAGGTTCTGATGGTAGTTGTTTGATTTTACTATAGGGCTCAAAAGGCCCCTCAGGTTGGAGGGAAAAGAATGCCTTTTCAGCTGCTTCCTTTACTTTCTCAAGTGTTTCTGCAGGAATTGCAGCAGCTTGGACTGAGGGAGAAGACCATTGACCCTCACCACAGAGGTGGTCAATAGTAATAAGGTTACCATTGTTGTCTTTTGCTGTGTTTGGATCAGCCTGTAAGCTTGGGAGAGCATCTTTTAGCAGTTGTTTCAATGCTGATTCCCATAATTTGAATTCCGTGGATGTCATGAGACATGAAAACAATTGTTTTAAATCATGTGGAACCACAATAGTCCTACTTAATTCAGAATTTAAAAGGCCACGGAAATATGGACTGTGTTGACCATATTCTTTATGAGATTTACAGATCTCTTTAATCAATTGTCGTCCAAAAGAACTCCAATTAGCAGCTGGGGCTGCTCCAGCTTGAGCTGCAGGCTGAAACGTAACAGGGGCCAGTGACAACATGGCACCATGCATTGGGTCTGCTGTCCCCTGCTCTGTATCCCTTGAATCAGAAGCATTGGGATCACAGCTACAGGTTTGGGGACAGGCAGTGGGTGTGTCCCCACCGTGGGAACCCGGGGAGGGGGCGGGGAAAGGGAGCCGGCAAGGGGCGGGGATACCGTGGGAACAAGGGGCGGGGTCACCTGGTGACATCACGTCAGCAGCTGCCCCCTGGCAGGAGTAGAGGGGCGGAGCTGAGGGTACTGCAGGAAAGGCGGGGGGAGGGGGGAAGGTGTCACTAGGAACAGGAGGAGAGGGGGATGGGGCAGGAATTTTGGGATGCTTAAGAGGATTTTGGGAAGAAGAAGACCAGGTTTGGGAAGATGCCACGTGGCACCCACCATCTTGTGCACCCCCTAGGGACTGGGGGCCATTTTGGACATCACTGCTCTCCGAAAAGCTAACACGTGCTTGGGATTTTTTTGGGGAAAGAGGTTTAGGGGTTTTAGAGGGAGAGGGAGGAACAGGGAGAGCAGAGGCACATGGCTTTACATTTGGCTTTTTCTCCATTTCCTTTTGTTTGAGCAATGCTGTTCGAATTTGTAAACTCCAGAACACAAATTTAGCTGAGGATGATTTGCCAGATTGTCCTAAGGTTATCAATTCATTCCCAACTTTATCCCAGAATTGAATATTGTGGATTTCTTCAGGGAAATGTTTGGGAACTGCAGAAAAAGCCATCTTATAAACTGTTTCAATTTTCCTTTAGAGAATTTCACATTACTCTTGATTAAAATGCTAACAATATGATAATACACTCCCCTTTGTACAATGCTAAGTTTGGAACCCATGATAGATGTAAAAAAGCAGAGTACTTAATCCCGCCTGACCAAAAACAAAGCTAAAATCAGCTACCAATTTCTAAAAAAAACCACAGATAGAAAGCGATAACGAGCAGACAAAAGCTTCACAATGCAGCTGTATATACTGCCTTTAAAATTCCCGGGCAGCAGCGGCAGGGCACGCTCTGCTGAACAGAGGCAGAAACAAAGCCTCCCCCGCGGTGGAATGCAACACCCCCGCGGAGCAGAGGGAGCAGCCACTCCACGTGGCAGCCGAAACCGGGCCGCCCCCCCCCCGCCGCCGCGTGTGCAGAGCACGCCCGACCCCCGCAGGTCCCCCGGCCACGTGGAAAGAGAGCCCCCCCCCTCCTCCGCAAAGAGAAAGAGAAAGAAAATCTCCTAACACGTGTCTGGACACGCTGCTGAGCCGGGGGGGGGAAGGGCAGAGAGCGATCCCGCTCCGGCGCGAATTCTAAAAAACAGTGAAACACGCAGCAGGAAAGCTAAACTAGAACGCTATGAATTCTCGTCTGTGGGGCTGCGCAGCCAAAATGCAAAGGCAAAAAAGGAACAGAACTCGCGGCAGAGTCTGTTTTTGAGCTTCTGCTCTACCGAAAGCAGAGATACTCACGTGAAATGGAAGCTGTAGGCTGGGTACAGGCAGGCAGGTCTCCACCGGAAAAGGACCTCTCTCTGGGTGCAAGAGAGGCTGCCCTTTTCTCCCTCTGGAAAATCTGCTCACCACAATGAAGCTGGGCTTTCCAGAAGGCACCGAACAGTCCACGAAACTTTTTCTGGGAATATTCCCAAAGTCTCTAGCTGGGAGTCTTGAAGCCAGGCTCCTTTCAGCTGGATGCACGGCTGGCAGAAGCTTCTCTGAGGAATTGCGAGTCCTTTTTCGGGCTGCAGAGTCGAGCCACCCACAGGGACGCCAATATATTGGAATATGTATCCCAATATAACCAGTTAGATGGTGCCTAGGCCAGTTCTGACCTTCGCTGCTTGGCCAGAGGCAGCACTGTGGTGTTTAACCCCAGAGGTACCTTGGCTGGCGGCAAAGTGCAGCGGGGCACAAGACAGGACTCCGTTCTCCTCAGGAGAGAGCTTCTGGCGATGGTGAAGAAAAGAAGGGAGCGGATTCTGCTAGAAGGTAGCCAGATGTTTATTCCATGAGTACAGATACGTCTGCACTGGGCCACTGCTGGTAACAGAATGAAGCCGCATGGTCTGATTCACATTTTAAGCTCAGGACAGGGGAAGGGGAGGGGACAGGTGAGTCACCAACCAGGTGAAGGGGCAGGGTCTCAAGGTACTAGGGACACCTATCACACGACGCCTTGCTGGTATGTTAGCCTGATTGACAGGGCACACTCAGCGAGGGGCGAGGGGGAAGGGAGAAGGTAAAACAGGATATTGCAACACACCACAACAAGAGAGAAAAAAACCTGCTTCCAATTCCTTTGTGTTATAGATAGGTAATATGATGATTGGCTCTCGCAATTAGGGAATGAATATTGTGTGTAAGTTAAAAGAAGTTTTATTAATGTATGGTTCTGTTATTGTAGTTTGTTGTTTAGATGTCCTCTGTTCTCCCCATAGTCCCCTTCCTCCCCTCTGTATTGTTGCCACCGGACAGCCTGGGTTGTCTGAGGCATGTAGAAGAAAGGCGTGTACATGTGCCCCTTGCATGGGGCAGTTGAGAATGGGGAAAGCTTGTTGCTAGGGTTGTGCGGCATAACAACACCTGACCTCCAATCAAGTTGCAAGAAAGTAGTCTCCACCAATGGACGGCAAAGAAGAGTTGACTGACAGACTTTGGGAAGAGCCAGGGTTGCCTAATGCAACCCTCCAGGTGTATAAAAGGCGGAGCAGCCATTTTGTAGATGAGCTTGTGGCAGTTGGTCACAGACAGTATGCTGTCCTTTTTCCTTATTCAGTCCTTTGTTGTATTTGTTAAGGTTTAATAAACCTTTAAAATTTTAAAGTGAGCAGTCATTTCTCACACTTTGCAACACAGCAGGAAAAAGAAAACAAACCTTAAGTGCTGGTTGAACTTTGGGGCCCAGCTGGTGCATTCCTGCATAATGGTTTTCTGATAAGAATAGCCCCTCTGTTTATCTGGCTGTAGGAGCAGAAAGACAATCTTTGAAGTTCATTGAAACCTCTTTAATTACTCCTAGGGAAGCTGAAAAACTAAACCTAAGTTTTAAAAATTGAAATTGTTTAACTGGCTTTTATGAAAAAGTATTATCTGTTACACTGCTAAAATCTGTTTTGATGTAATTAAAAATTTAGAAACAAAAGGCACTGTATTTTAGATGCATTCTGCTTACAGTTCTAAAATCTGCTTGGCTAGTGAAAAACAAAAAAACAGACAGGAGCTGATGTTTAACAATTGATTATCAAAGGCTTAATGCTTACATGGGACATTTCACTGCGGCTGTCGCAAATATTGCAAACCTCACTGCTACACTGCAGGCAACTGCAAACAAATGGATGGCAGTTTGGCATAGAAAAGAGAGGGTAGCTTTAGAGCAGCCAAATAAACCTAGTCCTATACTGGATACCTCTGCATTTACCTCAGACTCTGTAGTTGAAGATGTCTGATTCACTGATGCCTCATCCAAACCCACTGATGGTAAATGGAAGCACAGGGCAGTTGCTCTTAATGCTGAAACAGGAGTGGAACTAGTAGAAGAAGGAATAGGAAGTGCGCAGGTGGGACCGTTAAAAGCTGTGTTGCTGGCAGTAAAGGAGAAAGCAAGGATGGTGTATGTTGATTTTTATGCAGTCTGGGCTGGTGCCACACAATGATTGTGTCAGTGGAAGTGTAAATTGGCAATGAAGGGAAAGAGGTTTGGCAGAAAGAACATTGGAAATGGCTGTTGTTACAGGCTCAATCCTGACAAATCCAGATAAGATGGGTCAAAGCTCATGCCAACCAGTCATTGTCAAATTACCCCAAATTGGGATTGTACCTACGACTAACAAACACTTGAGGACCATTAGCCTGGGTGGCTACTGACTCTAATGGCCATCAACAGAGTATCAGTTCCCGATGGATATTTCCCACATTCTGAACTACTCTTATCATTGTATAAGTTGTTTTTTTTAGCTTATTTAATAACCTTGGATGTTCAAGTATATCTTCACCAGAAAGAAAACAGTGAAACAGTGTATATCCAGATATGAGACAAGGAGATGTTCAAGCAGCAGTGGAAAGGACTTTTGATTGCCTACATGGCTGTGGGAACTATGGGCAGAGACTCCTAAAAACCTCCTATAAGCGAATAAAGCCAGTTCCAGACACAGAGGAACCATACTGGACAGCACAGTAACTAATAAATCTGCTGTAGCTTAAGCTGCAAGAAAATCAGAAACTCTAAAAATACAGTCATTGTATAGTTTACCTTTTTATGTTTACCGGCCAATATTTTCAATACTGTAGCATGGCTGTTCTCACCCGGATTTGTCAGCCATCCAAAAAACCCTTGCAACTAATGATTATAAAAGATAGGAGAGCAATGTCATTTTTCTTAAGGGCCGCTCTCATATAACACACATAGAACAAATACTATCTGACCCTTGGAAGAGAAATTCACACCTAAAGCTGATGCAAGCTGTGAGACTTTTATAACAAACTGCAGTAACTGTTGGATTTGTTCTCAGTTTCCTACTCATTCAGATGAAAGTGTTCAGATGATGGGAATTCCAACAGCAAACATATTTTCCAACGGTATTCCTCCCACTGGAATGATGCTCTTTTTGGAAGGGAAGGCAGTCCAAACCTCCATAGACCAACAAATCCTGATAATAGATATAGTAGCTGTTGAAACCTCCTGTGTTCACAGATGCCTAAAGGGACCAGGGATGACTTTACACCAAAACATGTAATTACCAGAGTGTAACCAAGGAATAATGGTAGGAGATTATCCCAAGTGTCATTTATATTTGGATGTAACAGGAATAGGCATTTAAAATATTTATTGATGGCCTGTTCCAGACAATATGGGATACTACTGGCTTTGTAGAAATCAAACTAGAAAAGCTCTACCCCCTAAATGGCAAGTAATATGCACCATTGGAAATGTAGTCTCAGAGATAGATATAACTGATAAATCAGAACTCCCCAGAGGACACTTATGATCTTTTATAACAAGATAAAAGCAAAATTTGAATCCCTTGGTTGAGAGATCCTCTGGATTCCACAGATTTGTGAGAGGGTTCCTACCATGGTTAGGAGTGCCTGAATTAGAAAAGGCGATAGTGAATATATCTGGAGTATTCAAACAAATAGAAAATCAGACAAACAATGCAATCAATGCAACAAGAAGTTACCAGCCTCTCAAAGGTAGTCAAGCAAAACCGAATGTCTTTGGATTTGCTTTTGGCTTCCAAAGGTGGGTTGTGCGCAGTTATCAACACTAGCTGCTGTGTATACATAGATCAGACTGAGAATACAGACAGATTTGAAAGAAATTAGAATGAACACTGGAATCTTTCACAAAATAGAAAAAATCTAGGGGAAGATATATTTGGTTGGATAACATCATGGATTCCAAATTTAAATGTGATTGTAAGAAAACTGATTGACGTAATGATAATAGTTCTGACATTAATGCTTTGTGTGTGGATTCTATTCCAAATCTGCAAAATAGGATGGAACAAGATGCGTAGATCTGACAAGAAACATTTTTTCTGAAAAGGTCTCAAAAGGATGGATGGTTACTCTAACTTAAATCTTTTCACATAGTGTTAGGAATCTTGATCAGCATTATTAGAGTACTAGATAATCTGAATAAGAGAAGTTTTCAATTATTTTGATGAATATTTGTATATGTTTTAGTTTTGCAGTATATTTATGAATTTTCTGCAAGCATTGCTTTGGAATGTTTGTGGGGTTTTTCTGTGGTTGCCACAGTGGGCAGAGAAGATTCTTCCCTAAATTCAGCTTGGAAGCTCGCACAACATTTCATATAATTGTGGAATCAGATTTGCATACCTCTTCAGAGCAAGGTATAAAATTACTATAATTGAAGGAAGTGCATGTAGTAATGGGAAACAATGTATGAAGCATGATTGTACAAAACAAGGAATGCTAAACTTCTGATGGCTCCTGGAGAAAGGGAGAAAGAACTGAAGAAAGAGAGAAAGAAAGAACCTTTGGGTTTGGAAACCAATGAAAGATTTGATAAAATTGGGAAGGTATTTGGTCCAAACGTAGGACCCTGACTGGAGTAATATGCTGAGTAGGTAGGAACAATTTGATTTCATTTTACCTTTGATTCTCCCTGAGGCAACCAGACTATTGTTATTGTGTAGTAAAATTCCTATATTTGTTAATACTGAACTTAACTAAAGAATTATATTAAGAAGCATGATTGAAAGTGAAGGAAGTTGCTGACCAATCTGCTGAACTCTTCCAATCACTGCAACTGAAAAACAGGCTCCATACACCCTTTTTCCTGGATCCTGATTTACATCACATCATTTCTACAGTTTTAAGACTAAAGGAAAGGGAAAAATCCTGGTCTACGCAAGCTGGTAACATCATGAAAGGATGATTCATTTGGATTGTTCCCAACTACCATGGACACTTTGAATTTAATATTATACCCTGTTGTTATAATATTTCTAATAAGAATTTTTAATTTTCTTGGTAATCATTGTATACATATACAAGTGTAGTACCATAAATGACACCAACCTACCATTCCCAGGAAAGCTTGCATCTCTCTTATGGTGTGGGGCTCTGGGTGTCAACAGATGGCTTCTTTCCATTCTTTGCTGAACTGTCAGTGTCCAGGGAAGATCTCAAGCCCCAAATAAACTACTGCTTCCTTGGCAATCTGTGCCTTGTCTTTGGAAACTCTGTACCCACTAAGTGCCAAAAAGTTTAACAAATTTACAGTACGTTGGATGCAGTCATCTCGTGTTTTAGCTGCAATCAAGATGTCATCAACATGTTCAAGAATAACCCCTCATGGCTCTTGTCTCCTCCAGTCTTTCAATTCCTTTGCTAGCTGGTTTCCAAATATTGCTGGGCTATTATTGAAACCCTGCGGTAGGACTGTCCAAGCAAGCTGACTTTTCCTCCCTGTTTTGGGATTTTCCCTTCAAAAGCAAAGAGCTCTTGGCTGTTTTTATGCACAGGAATGCAGAAAAAGGCATCATTCAAGTCTGTGACAGTAAACCACCCTAATTCATCTGTCAGTGTGATCAAAAGGCTGTAGGGGTTTGCTACAACTGGGTGTATGTCCTCTGTAATTTTGTTAATTACTCTTAAATCTTGCACTAATCAATAACTCTTACCATCAGCTGTCTTAAACGATGTATGTCTTACACCTAGACTTACACTGCACTAATAACCCATGTTGGGGGAATTTTTCTATTATAGATGCCAATCTCCTATGGCTTTTTAATTTCAAAGAGTATTGCTTTTGCCTTACCAGTGTGACTCCTGGTTTGAGTGCAATACTCACTGGTTTTGCTTGTTTGGATCTTCCTGAAACATCACTGGCCCACACTATTGGGTTGACAGCATTTTCTGAATTTTAAAATGGGGGTTTCACCACATTTTTCCTGTATAAAAAGTGCAGCAACTTTGACAAATTTAGATTCAGGAATTATAACTCATACACCCTTTCCCTTTTTAAATTTAATTAAGTTTCTCCAGTAAATCCTTCCCCCACAATGGCTTAGGGGAGTTAGGCATATAAAGGAATTGATGAGTTACCCAGTGCTTCCCCAGTTTGAATTTTAAAGGTTGGAAGAAAGGCCGTGTTTCACCCACCCCTGTCACCCTAACATGTACAGTATCTTGACTCAGTTTCTTCTCTAAAGTATTTAACACAAAATACACTGCTTCAGTACCTTTCAAAATTCAGTGTCGTCTTTCCCCAGCTTAGCTATAACCAAAGGCTCTGCTGGGGGAAAGACCTTTGGTCGCCATCACTCTGAGTCCTGTCCCACAGTGAGTTGGGGGACTGGGGATTTCTTCAACATCGGCCAGTCATTTGTCTAATGTCCCTTTTTCTTGCTAAAGGCACTCTGATCTTTGTCCAGAAGGGAAGAAGTTCTCTTGGGTGACTTCTCCTGAATAACCTTTTTACTAGGTTGGCGACTAGCTTTGTCAATTGGGTCTCAGTCCCGATACACCCTCCAGGCTACCTATAATAATCAACTCATGTCCTGAACCCTGTCTAATTTTTGCAGCTTTCTTCTTATATCATTCATAACTTGACCTGCGAACAGGAGGGTTAGATGAGATTTCCCTTCAGTTGAATCAGGATCTAGGTTTGTATATTTGATTGTAGCTTCTCTCAGCCTATTTAAAAAATCAGTGGCAGATCCATCTTGATTTTGCTTTATTTTGTAAAGTTTTGACCAATTTAGAGCTTTAGGGACACCATGTCTTAACCCATACACCATGAAATTCTGGTATTGTTTTAGCCTTACTATCTGTTCCGGCACATTAGCATCTCACCCTGAATCATCCAATAGGAAAACCTTCCTAACTGTGCCCTGAATAGATCTGAATTGTTAAAACCGAAAATCACGTTCAAAGACTCTCTAACTAGTCAAAGTTAGAAAGTGTTATGTTGTCTTAGTTTGGAATGGGAGGAAATTCAGGGAAGTGATGCAAAGCTTTTTGTGTACCTGACAGTTTGTGGAACTACTGAAAAGCTGAACATGCCACTGTGAAACACACGTGTTAAAGACGAAAAACCCCGGGAACTTTTTCTTTCTTTTCTGGTCAGGAAGGAAGTAACACCTCTGGGCGGGGTCCGTCCTGGGCTGGGCCAGGCCGGGCCCACCGGGCAGGGAGAGGGGGTACTGCAGGCCGGATAGAGGTGACCTTGCTAACATCTAGCTGCTGTCTACAACTCTTCAGCCCGGGGCCCAGCCGCACCGACTGTGCCCCGGGTCGGTGCCAAGATTTCACTCTCGCGAAAGTTGCCCGCAACCATCAGGCAGGGGGAAGGAGGCCACCCTCCCTCCCCCCCTCCAATCCTGGCGTGCTGCTGTGCTGCTGCTGAGTTCTGGCCTGGCTGATTAGATCTCAGATCTCAGCCTCCCAGTTGCCTCTCCTTGCTGACATCTAGAGCACTCAGCTCAGCTCGACCGGGGTCAGTTGAAGAGCTTATACATTGTGATAAATGCATGTATTTTATGATTGGCTTTTTGCAAATATTAAAATCAATATTATAGGTGTTGTGTTAGAAAGCAATGCTGAATTAATTTTCTTAAGCACTGTGTTAAATATAGTTTTAGGTTATAAAAATTGTTAAAATAGAAACTATGCTATGTGAGATACTTTTTTTAAAGAAAGGACTTGCAGCAAGATAGCAGCCACAGGACACCAAAGTCTTTCAGAGTAAAAGAATTTATTGCCTTCTTATCAGAAGAAACAAACTTCTTCCCGCCTCAAAGGCGCTGTTAGGATTCGGAGGAAGAAGTTGACAATGACCAGACAGAATCCTCTATTTGAATGGAATTTATGCATCATGTATGAAGTGTATGAATATGCAACAGGCTATTGCTTTTAAGGGTTAATCCTTTGTTAATGGGAGTCCTTTTTTGGGCTCGTGCTGCCCAGAAAAAGGTACCCAGACATCAGTAACTCTTTGTATTTGTTGTCTGCTATTGTCCTAATTCAAATTGTCCAAATTATTATTACTCCAATTGTATGACTATGCTTATAACCATTTTATTACTATTAAACTTTTAAAAATTTTAAAAACAAGTGATTGGCGTTTTTCACATACATGATGTTAACTCTTTCAGTGCTTCAATCCTCTCTCGAGGATGCAAGCATGTAAAAGAACAGCATAAAGACATTGTCCTGGTTTAGGGCAAATGTGGGAGAGAATCTTCAAAGGGGGCCCCTCCAGAAAGCAAACCCACATGGCCCCTCCCCCCAACCAGTTCGGGAAGAATTCCTCAGAGAGAAGTGGAAAGAACCTGTTTATTTAACAGGCACAGCATCCCCCAGCACACAAAATGAACAATACCGGATGACATCACTCTTTCACCACTCTGAAAAAGATGACAAATTCAGAAAGTCTCTCTTGGGGGTGGTCGCTCTGTTATCAGTCCCTCCGGTGCTGGGGCAGCTGCTGCAGGCCACAAGGTGCAGTCCCAGGTCCCAGTTCGGAGCAGGTTCGAGTAGGTCCAAAAAAGGAAATGAGAAACAGTCCAGGAAGAAATTTGGACTGTTTAACTAAACTAGCTAATGAGCAGAAGCAAGAGCAAGCAGAATCAAAGCAGGAGCAAGAGCAAAAGCGAAAAGCAAAAGCAAAAACAAGCAAAAGCAGCACTATGTACTGCCCCATCTGTGTCCCGCCAGCCATGGAGGAGCAGGCTGATAAGAAACCAAAACAAAACTTTCACTCTTCAGAGCCAGTCTTGAAGGCACAGAACATAATATCCAGCATAAACAGAACACACGAATGGGGATACAAGCATCATAACATCACCTTAGGACAGACATTAAGGTCAATGAAGAAGAAGTTAAGTCCCAGATGGGAGGGAGGAGGAGATACCTTGTTTTAGAACTGAAATCTTCTTGTAAGCTATGGAGAAAGGACTCTTTTTCTTTATAATGCATGAAACTATGGGGAGATGAAAGTGTTCAAATTAATATCAAGCAAAAGCCTCCATGCTAAGATAAGCAGATGTTGAAATAGCTGTGAACCCATGAGAAGTTTGAACAGAAACAGTGACAAGAGTAGTCCTGTGCTTCTAGGAGAAGAAGAAGAAGATTTCTGTTCCCAGAGATGAAGATAATTTTAGAAATAGATAATGAGGACTTCTGACTTTGAACAGCTCATCTTTAAAACAATACTCCATAAGTCGACATGGCCCATCGACAAACTGTGGGAAGGCTTGTGGTAATAGAAAAAATTTCACAATGGCAGAGTTCTCCGGGCAGCTGCTATTCATGATGAAATTGAGAGCCACAAGAAAACTGTTTTTTCCTCTTGTGAATAAGTCTCCATAACCTTAAAAAGAGGGACTTCTCTCCCACAGTGAACTGAAGAAAGGCTATTTTAGAAGTGGTAAACTGACTGGAAATCTTGGCTGTAGTTTCTTTACATTGTCAGTGGGAAAGAAAAGGTTGTGGGGGAAGAGAAGTGTTCTGGAGATTTTGTTTTGATTCTTACTATTTTTTTTCCTTCTAGTTACTTTCAATAAAATCTTCTTTATACCCTTTTGAAGTTTTGAGCCTCCTTTGCCTTTCTCCTAACCCTATCTCACAGCAAGAAGTGAGTATATTGGTGATTAGCCAGCACTGAACCCGCCATATTCTTTGGTGCGTTGGCCGAGAAAATTTCAGAATTGGAGAAATCTTAATTTGGCAAACCAAAACCACTACACAAAATTAGTGAATTAGTGTTTCCACCCGATTTCAAGCTGAAACCGCCACATATGTTTATTACACCGGCGGGCGGCACAGGGGGAGGGGGTGTGAATGTTCCCGAAATGCGTGACTGCACTGCCCAAGGATTTTGGCTTTCTATTTATTTCCCAAAATAATAAATATGCACAACCCCAGCACCTCCTATCCTTGCTTTGTATTAAAATGAGATTATTAGTCTTTCATGCACCCGCAATTCTTCTCTTGAATTGGGTCAGTGGTCTCAAATTGGGTCAGTGGTCACAGGGATGAAGTCAGGAATGTCTTCATCAGGTCTCTGTGACCCTCTGGCACGATCCAAGGCCCCCTGCTTCATGATGGATTGACACAGAGTCCAGGTGCTGGGCATTGTTCTGCTGGTTTCAGTATCTTCCTATTGGAATAAGATCCCAATATTTCCAGGTGGAACGTGCCTGGGCTGTTCTGAGCCTTAGCTTCTTGGCCGGAAGTAACTGCTGTGGTATTTTACACAGAGACACCTCTGGCCGGCTGGGAATCGCAGCTAGGCACTAGAATCCAAGCCCAGGCTTGTAGAAGGCTCAGTTTTTACCTCTGGTGAAGGTCCTTAGGCGAGGTGAAGAGAAAGGAGACGGATTCTGCCAGAGGGTTAATATCCAGAGTTTATTCCATGGTCACAGAGGTCTGAATCTTAGATAACAGCTCCAACAGAATAGCAAGCACATGGCCTGAGTGACTTTTTAAGCTCAGGGACAGGGGGAGGGGAAGGGACAGGTGAGCACCAATCAGGTGGGAGGAAGAGGGTCTCAGGGGACAAGGGACACCTAGACAGGCCAATGACCCCCAGACCTGAATTGCATCCTTTGAACTTGACCAACCACAAGATACCTTGCTGGAATGTTAAGCCTGATTGACAGAACTCACTCAGCAAGGGGGCGAGGGGGAAGGGAGAGAGGTATTGCCACACCTGGGAAGGGGCTGGGAAGTTTAAAACAGGAAATTGCAACACACTGCAACATCTTCCTATAATGGTTCACTTGCTCCACTTCCTTGTATAAATGAGCTCCTAACATAACAATTAGCTTTAGCTTAAGCAACTAATAATCATTAACCTATCATTGGTGTATCTAACTTCAATATGAATTGGTTCTATCCTTCAGCTAAAATCTTAGCCCTTTAAAATAATTATCCAGATCAACCTACTATTTGTGCCTCTACAGAAGCTATAATAGCTTTATTAACCATCTCTCAGTTTGATCAAGGAATGTGTCCATCATAGATTTCAAATCACTTCAGTCAGGGTTCTGTGTCTTAATAGCCCTTGCAACCAAATTGGCTACTCTATCTGGATTTTCTTTATATTTTTCAACAGGGGTCTTCCACTGATCAACTCTGCAAGATAGTATGGGACTTTTATATATATAGGCTCCTGGTTACCGACTGCCTGTCTCAAAGGGGCTTGTAAAACTGGTTCTTCACTTTAAGATGTGGTACGACTGGCTATAGGGCTTTGCTCTCTTATGGCCCTTCGTGCTATTCTTCTCCTTGTCCGTCTGATCAAAACAGCTGTTCCCCCATCCTCCTCTCCAGAGGAGCTACCTGAATTAATACTACTGTCCGTTTCCGCTGGACAGGACCTGCTACGCCATGAAAACCAGTCAGCCTCAGCTGGTCTGGCTCGGCCAGGTGAGACGTCATCTCCTGAGCCTGTTCCCAAGCGAACGGTGTTGTCATAGAAACTCGAGCACACATTGTTACCTCTGAGAGTGGCAGAGATGTCGTCCCCTTGGTGGTAGGTCCCCTCTCCGCCCTCTCGATCGGAAGCTCTGCTCTCCAGCTTCACCTCTAGAGGCAGTGCCGTTGGCTGCATAGGATGGCTGTCCTCCCCTGCCTAGCTCCTCCCGACTCGGGAAGAATCGGCGGAGAGGGGGGAGGGGGAAAAGGGTAGAACGGCCAGAAGAACGCACACACGTCAGCTTCCGGCGGCGCCATTTCTGGGAGCAGGAGTTGCCCTTCCGCCTCCCTCGCAACCCGAGAGGCACCGCGGAGGCGTGGGGAAGGAGGGGAAGAGGGAAGAGGCAGCCAGAGCGAAGCCGGTGGATCCGCTTTCGCTAGCACCGCCGTCTCCCGAGAGGGGGGCAGTGGCCCATAAAAATCCCTCTTTCATTCCCCCTCCTCTTTTATCGGCGGGGGTATCGCTAAAGCCGCACTCTTGCCCCCGGCTGCCTCTGACGGCGGTGGCGGCGGGGGTGGGGCTGGAACCGCAGGCGTCCCCGCCCTCGGAGCAGGAGCCACCAAATCTGGTTCCACCTCCTCCCCACACCCCCCCACACAGTGGGCTGAGACCGAGCTCTTTCTTTTCATCCTTTTCCCCCTTCTGTCTTAAAAGCATCACATGATGTTCTTTCTTAGGTCCTAGCAGTTTTTCCTTACGTGATAAAAGCATAAAAAGCCTAGCATACTCTCAATTCTCTGAAATACTGGTCTTGGCATATGTGAGACATCAAATTTGATATTAATTCCTTATCTAAACTGCCAAAATCAGGCCACATCTCATTGTTGTCTAATTCATAAGTTGGCCAAATTACTTCTGAGAGTCTGATTGCTATAGATAGATAATGAGATGATTGGGTTACTGTTATAAATGATCAAATCAAGAGCCAAACTTATAAGAAAATTTAGCAAAGATTTATTAATTTGTCTGCAAGACCGAATTTCGTTCATCACAAACCACCACAGCCAAAGAGTCAGCGTCGAGCCCGGGTTCGGCGCTGGGTGAACCTGGATCTGACCTCCAAAATGTCAGTCTCCCCCTCGGTTCACAAATGCTGCTTTGCGCAGGGAGTTCTTATACAGTTTATTCTGCCCGAGGCAGAGATGACCGAATGTTCTTTGTGTCTCTTCACATGCATTGCCGTTGCTTTACATGTGCAGAGGTGGACAAAGGCTCAGTCCAGGTGTCTCGATGTTATCAGTCGACTTCGGGAAGTCAGCATTCACATGTATCAGGGTGGCGCAGTGGATTATCTTGGTAGATGTAATCGGAGGCGATAATCACTCTTGAGTGGTCCCGGCAATCCAGGGAAACCAGCGATTATTGACCTGGAAACGTCTATTCTTACGTTAAAGAACCTGATGTTATCTCAACGAAGTCCAGGAACCAGATGTATATGAATAAGACACTGCTCCCAGCCAGGATGGTCAAAAGACATAGTTTGGATCTTACAATATTTTATACATTAATAGCATGAATTATCTCTACCATATACTACAATCCCTCCCCATTTATATCACCAATTTAATTCATGCTCTCAAATTGCTAAATTTTTCATTTTCTACTTCTACCCGCCACCATTAAGGGTCTTCCACAAACAGAGTACCACTTTACACTATTCGGTACTCCCTTTGTGGAACACCCTGATATCCCATATTATTCACATTCGCTTTTGCTTGTTTCTTGAACTTTGCCAATACTTCGGCAGCGTTGCTGGCATACTTCCTTTCTCCCAATCTCATGATTTTAGATGTGTTGCCTCCAGAAGCTCCCTCCGGATCCATGGGAATTATGTGCATTCCCTGGACCACGGAGTGGATCAGTCTAATAACACACAGAATTACACAAGGCAGGAATAGGATTCCAGCTACTGAACAGAGCACTAAAAACATCACTTTGTTCCACCAGGCCCCATCAAACGATTTGTCCCACCATGAGGATTGTAAAATTGAGTTCCATTTTTGAACAGGGACATGGGCCACGTTTTTGATCTCGGCCGCCAAACCTCTTATGGTTTCCCCATAATCATCAGTCTCAATACAGCATTCTGATTCATTGAACTTTCCACACACTCCCCCTTCTTCAGCCAGCAAATAGTCTAAAGCTATTCGATTTTGGTACACAAATGCCCGTACCTGGGTGTGCTGCTGGCTAAGTAAATCCAGGGCCTCGGAGGTGTGATTCGATACAATTTCCACTACTGCCTGCAGCCGAATCAGTCTGTTCAGTAGATAAATCAGAGTCCTATACCCGTAGCTTCCATCCTGGGCCCACGTGGCCGGTCCATAATAATCAATTATTCTTGCCGCTGGCCACTCTTCCTCCCCCCAGGTTTGTTTACCACTTATCACTGGCATTATCTTTTTCAAGCTTCTTCTCTCCCTTCTCAGGGTCTTGTATAATGGAGCCCCTAACAGGTTACTTTTTGTTCACGGGAGAGTGAAGAACACTGGCCAGATCATGCCTAAGGTGCATGATCCCTTCCACCTTGGGGGTAACTCACTGTATGCCTTCTTTCCACAGATCAAATAAATTCCATCTGGGGCTTTCCATTTGATATTTATTTTCCTTGGGTCTCCCCAGTATTCCCTCATGCCCTCCAAGGATTGGAAAGGGTTGGGTCCTGGATTTTTGACCCAAAACAGTCCCATTCTTTTGTTCCATTCACAATTTGTTTCTTTCCTCCGGCTCCAGTACCCCGAAGGAGGTTCTGGCTGCCAGACCTTACTTTTTGTGTCTGAGTTCACCATCAGGGTAGATACACAAGGAAGGAGTATATCCCACCATCTCAGTGTACTCCCTTCCTTCTCAACTGATAGATAGTTCCAATCACCCTCTGGTCCAAAATCCACCCCTCAGGTCTCTGTGCCAATTTTGAGACCCTCAGATTGTCCCATTTAAAAAGCTGTTCTGGAGCCAAACCTTTCCCTTTAGAAGGCCATTTTTCTGCAGACTTCAGCCCCCCACAAATCCAACAATTTGACAATCCTAATTCAGTTGCAATCTCTTGCATCAAGTCAATGAACAGGTTTCTGTCTGGGGAAGGTAGTTCCCCACCAGCATATTGTTTTTCCAGCATTTCATATTGTTCTCCCAGTGTTTTCAATCTTTCCTGTTCAGCTCTTTTCTTCCTCAGTTCTGACTCCCTTTGCCTCAGTTCCTGAGTTATCTCTCTCATTCTCCCCTCAGGATCCTCATCATTTTTATTTCTAGTGAAACAGACAACCCGATCATATTGCAGCCACACTCTGTTGTTATTTGCCTGTGCCAAGTCCAATATGAGTGGGTCTTTGTTTAAAGTAAATTTGCTGTCAAATTTAGCATTTCTCGCCATCCAATGCATTTTCCCATTCATCATGCATATCCCCAGCCTCGCATTGTCGTAGCACAATGGAATCACCTGGTGATACATGACAAAGATTGATTCTGTCTTTCCCCCAACCCCACATGGTTCAGTTGCATCAGTTACAAATGGGGATTGACATTGTTTCCACACTTCGTTATCTCATTTGATGTTTGTGCTCATCTGACTGCCCGTTCCTTAGCCCTGCCTCAGGATTGATGCACCAAATCTGTTTCCAATTCACACAATTTCACCCTTGTGCCATTCTTCCAACAGTACCGGCCAGGTTCCCTGATACATTCTTCTGGGGCTTGGTATGCTGAGGGTCTCCCATCCCCTACAACTGGGACCACCTGAGTGCAATTTCCACATTCATCTGTGGATCTCTCGCTTCCGCCTTTCCTCGGGACCTCAGTGTGCAGACTCTGTGTCCCGCACATGGCTAGGTTCAGGCCAATCAGGATTCCCACCAGGTGTACTCCTCTGCCTTTGCCTCTGCCCCCTGGGGTGCCACCAGAGGCGAGGAAGACCATCTTCGCAGCAGCAGGAGTATTCTTCAGGGAACATGTTCTCTGACCTAGCTGCATACCGCCTTGTAAAAGCGCCCCACCACGAAACCCTGATGGCATCGGAACTGCACGGTACTCTGATGGATTTCTGGCACTCCACATCAAAAATTTCTGATTGTGATCTAAGCTTCCCACTCACCCCGTTTTGAAAAATGTGAAACCACTCCTGTGAGTCCAATTCAACGATTCCCAAATTGGTGGCTAAGGTTAGGATACGGTCAGTCAGCTCAAGCTCTTCCTCCAAACACTGAGTACACAGCCCCTTTGGCCTCTGTCCCCTTCTACAGTGAATAGCAAAACCCCCTCGACAATATTCACACTTAAAATGTACAAACGAATAGCATACACAATCTGACAGTATACAACTTATCCACTCGCCATCGGTCATTTACAAGGACGTTGGAGTCTGAGCTTCAAGTTGCCTGGGGAAGAAGTGACCCTCCACTCGGGCACTTTCTCCTGCTGTTCGACTTTCTTCACCCTAGACGCGTGTGTCCAGCCTTTCTCCGCTGTCCGAATGGCCGTGTCTGTTGTCAGGAGCACAAGAAAGGGACCTTCCCAGTGAGGAGAGAGGGGTACCTCCTTCCACACTTTCACATGCACTCTATCACCCAGTTGGATTTTGTGAATAGCGAATCCCAGAGGAGCACTCTGGGCCACTATCCCATGTTTTCTGAGTTCCTGCAAATTCTTGTTGATTGCAACCAGATAGGGTTGAATCTGACCATCTTCAAACCTGGGATGTCCCACCGGCATTCCATGTCTATATGGCATCCCATATAACATTTCAAACGGTGAGAGCCCCGTCTCTGAATGAGGGATGATTCGGATATTAAGCAGTGACAAAAGCAGGCATTTCAACCAGGACATCTGCGTTTCTAAAATTAATTTAGATAACTGCACCTTCAAAGTCTGATTCATTCTTTCCCCTTGTCCTGAACTCTGGGGATGCCACGTCTCCGTTCTTGGCCTGTTGTCTCTGCCTGGTTAGGCTTAGGATGGTCTTGAGGCAGCCCGCGCTCCAAAGGATGAAAGCACTCTTCAGATTTTTTGGTCTTCAATATTGTTTATTAATTCTTATCTACAAAGTTGTCTGCCAGCCTGACAGAGGTCTGCCCAGCAAGACAGCCATGGGCACACTGACCTCCCTCTGGGCGGTCGTCTATTTTTATACTAAAAACTACGTATAAGATATTTACCTTTACCTTCCAATACCTTTTACTTTTATTGACAAGTGCAGATTTAGTGTGAACCAATCCCAAAGTGCCAGCATCACCATCAAAGATGGATGACAAGAAGAAGAGGAGAAGGACAGGGCACGCCCTAATTCCTCCATCTTGCCTCCTAAGAACCCCCCTGTACCAAAATCCCAAAACCTGTGTTTTCACCCTGTAAATAATCAATTCCTTCACCACTTATCCCCAAGTGATCCTCTCGTCCTCATATAGGTGGCACATCCCGTGCAGGGTCAAAATCGAACCACCAAGCACTTCTGGCAACATTCCAGGATTTCTGGGCCCCCCCCAAGGGTTACCTCGGCAACTCTGGACATCAGGAGTGATGTACTGAGTTCCCACAGCCACGGAGTGTGGTATTCCCATCGGATGCCTAGTGCATCAGCCATCTGCTTAATAACCTTCGATGTGAAATGAGTCCCTTGATCTGAATCAATGCAATTCACTACCCCATAACGGGATACAATTTCTTCCAGTAATTTTCTGGTCACTGTCTGAGCCGTTGCCCGTGAGCTGGGAAAGGCCTGCCACCCAATGAGTCAATTTGTCCACAATTACAAGCACAAATTTGAACCTCCCCACTTTTGGCAACTCTGTGAATACAACTTGAATTCTTTCAAATGGTTGGTACGCAATGGGGCAACTCCCCAGGGCAGCCTGTTTTTCTCTTGATTTGTTAACTTTCTGACAAATCAGGCACCCTTGTACCTCGTTTGACCAATTCGTAAATTCCCTTGCACCCGAAAAATTTCAAAAATTGTTCTGCCAGGGCTTGTGCCCCCCAATGTGTTCGCTGGTGCAATTTCCGCAAAATCCTTCTGGTAAAACCTCTGGAAACTAATTCTCTCCCATCAGGTAATCTCCACTTATCTTCTTTCAATTTTCCCCCGATCTTCTCATAACATTGGATCTCCTTTTGGGAGGGTTGAGGAGGATCGTCAGGGACCTCAGCCCCTTCGATCTCTGGGGTACTCACTGTCATCAACGCCACGGTTTTGGCCTCCTGGTATGCCAAGTTGTTCCCCCTGGTCCGGAACTGAATTCCTGCCTGGTGTCCTTTCACATGGTCCACTGCAATTTCCTCCGGCCCCCTTAGAGCTTCTAAGATTTGCCGGATTAATTCTCCATGCATCAGTCCTTTTCCCCTCACGTTGATTAGTCCTCTTTCCTCCCAAATTTTCCCAAAAATGTGAACCCCCCCAAAGGCATACCTAGAATCTGTAAAAATCGTTCCTTTTTTCCCTTTCAGCCCCTTCAATGCCCTCAAAACTGTGTAGAGTTTGCATGCTTGTGCCCACCAAGTCGTGCTCAGGGGACTCGCTTCAATCACCTTTCCTGTTCTCCCATCCACGACTGTGTATCCTGATTTCCTTTTTCCCTCGACTACTCTGCTCGATCCATCCACAAACCACTTTTCTCCCTCGTCCAGTTCCTCCTCCTCTAAATCCTCCCTGATTTTGGTTTGCAATTCAACCACCTCCACGCAATCGTGAATCAATTCCTCTGAATGAAGCTTCCCCAAACAGGAACTGCGCAGGGTTCTGCGAGGTCGTTGTTCTCAGTTCCAAGTCCTGCGAGTGAATCAAAATGGCTTCATACTTTAACAACCTTGCATCAGTAAGCCATTTGTCCGCTTTCTGCTGTAGTACGCCCCACATGTTGTGCGGTGCGAATACTACCAGAGGTGTGCTGAAGGTTACATTCTTGGCTTCCTCCACCAGCAATGCCATGGCTAAAATCGCCTGCAAGCAGGTGGGCCAGCCCCTGCTTACCAGGTCCAAAAGCTGGGATATGTAACCCACAGGTTTCCTGACCCCCGCCCAGTCCTGCGTCAACACCCCGTGTGCCGTGTTACTGCTCACATCCACAAACAACTGAAAGGGTTTTTTCACATCAGGGAGACTCAGCACTGGTGCTGCTGTGAGTGCCTCCTTGACTCCCCTAAATTCTTCCTTGTCTGTCTTTGTCCACTTGATCCAGTCTGTGGTGAATTTCTCATATAGAAACTTCACCTTTTCGCTGTACCCTTCAATTCACTGCCAGCAATATCCCAACAACCCCAAAAGCTGCCTGACCTTCCTTTTTGTCTGCGGGGGTGGTAAGGCAATAATCCCTGCCACCCTCTCTGGGTCCAGTTTCTTTTTGCCCTTGGTTAATCAATGTCCCAAGTACCTGACCTCGGGCTCTGTAAATTGCAATTTCGACTTTGAAACTTTCAATCCCTTTTCCCCCAAAAAGTTCAAAAGCTTGATTCTGCTCGTCCTTACAGCGTCCTCCCTTGGACCTGCAACCAACAAATCATCTACTTACTGTAGCAATTTTGTCCCTTCAGTCGGTACAAAGTGACTTAAAACCTGTTCAAGTGCCTGTCGAAATAAATTTGGAGAGTCCACGAAGCCCTGAGGCAACGAAGTCCACGTGAGCTGCTGCTTTCTGTTCATCTCCGGATCTTCCCACTGAAACGTGAAATAATCGCGGCTGTCCTCAGCTAGAGGACAGGTCCAGAAAGCATCCTTTAAGTCAATTACACTGTACCAAATGTCCTCGGGAGAGATATTGTTCAGCAAAGTGTAAGGACTTGAAACTGTGGGGAACAAAGTCTTAGTTCTCTGATTCACAGCCCTTAAGTCCTGCACCAGCCTGAAGCTGCCATCTGGTTTCCTCACTGCCAGAATTGGAGTGTTGTGTCTGGACATGCACGGCTCCAGTGTGCCTTTCTTTATTAATTCATCAATCACTGGCTTCAAACCTCTTCTCCCTTCCATGGAGATGGAATATTGTTTGACCCATATCGGGTCTTCTGGTCTCTCAATCTCGACTCGAATCGGCTCTATGTCCAGCCTCCCGGCCTCCCCCCGAACATACCACACCCTCGGGTCTATCTTTTCCTTGTCTTGGACGGTGAGTTTGTAAATTCTCACCTTGAGCCGGGATTTTTCCAATGCCAATCCAATTTCCAGAGCAACCATCATGTCCCGTCCCAGCAAATTGAAATCAGCATCTCGTATCAGTAATATATTTCCTGTGCGCTTTTTGTTTTCCATTTCTATTTCTACATCTCCTATGATTGGAACCTCAAAAGGTTCCCCTTTTGCTCCAGTTACCATCATGGAGTCGTTGCTCAGAGAGCACCCCTTCGGTATTTGTTGCACTGTTGTCCATTCCGCCCCCGAGTCTACCATAAACCACATCTCTTCCCTGTGGGGTCCCACTTTTAATTTTATCAAGGGGTCCCTCGGTGTTTCGGACTCCAAACTGAAGAGCCCCTGACACCCCTAATCTTCCTGAAATATTGCCTGGTCCTTGGCTTTGTTGAGACAATTCCTTCGAATGTGTCCCTTTTGTTTGCAGTAAAAGCACTCAAAATCCTGCCTTTGCTCACTTGAACCCTTTCCCTGTGAAGAACCCGGTTTCTTCGCCAGCGCCTTTTTCGCTGTGTCCTTACCTTGCTCCTGCTTTTGTACTTCCTTTACTGCAGCCACCAAAACCTTGGCTTGGATCTTCTGTTTCTCCTCATCCCCTCTCATGTAGACTCTCTGGGCTTCCCAAAGCAGTTCCTGCAACCCCTGGTTTTGCCACCCATCTATCTTTTCTAGCTTTTTCCAAATATCTTCCCAAGATTTCACCACAAACTGCGTTTTCACCAACGCCATCCCCACTGGAGAGTAGGGATCTGTTCCTGAATACATTCTCAGACCTTTGCGGAGTCTCTCCAGCCATTCCGTGGGGGTCTCATCTTCCCCCTGGCACTTTCGAAGTACCTTGCTCATGTTCTGTCCCTTTGGTACCGCCTCCCAGATACCCTGAATGACCATATTTCTCAAATTTATCATTTTCTGCCTTCCCTCCTGCATCTGGGCTTCCCACAGACGGTTTCTGATTTGGCCAACTTTCTCCCCTGGCCCCCCCGTTAGGGTTTCTCTTTTCCCAATCTTTGATTGCAGCTTGCCTGATCATGTCTCTTTCCTCGTTGTTAAACAGTGATCTTAGGATCACTTGGAGATCCTCATAGGTGTAGATGCTGGTTCCCAAAAACTCATCCAACCTCTCCACCACCCCCAAAGGATCATCCATCAATTTTCCCATTTCCTTTTTGAACACCCTCATGTCACTCATGTCGATCGGGGTGTGTACGAACCCAATCACCCCCGGAGCCGTCGGTACTTTCCGTAAAAGGAAGATGCTGGGTTTCTCCTCCTCATCCCCACTGTCCCCTGTGGTCATCCTCATTGTCCACCGCCTTGTCCGATGGGCCGGGGGAGAGACGTCCCGAGGCATGGTTACCTGTCTCGCCTCGGTTTTTGGAGAAACCTGCGGCAGCGACTGTGCCGCTTCCACTTGGCCATGTGGGAAAGTGGATGCCACTGCCTGCTGTGGCGGAGGCGGTGGTGCCGTCGCCTGAACCTGATGAACCCTCACCTCGGGAGGCATCTCAGGCACTGCTTGTGCCTGCACAGGTTTGGGTTGTTGCGGAGATACAAGGTAAGAGGGTGGAAGATTTTCCAACGGCTCCCATTCCTTTCCCGCTTTTGCCGCACGCCGGAGAGCTTGTATAGGGTATAGACCCGTACAAGCATGTCTCCATATTTCGGCATATTCAATTTCCTCAGGATCCCGCAGGCGGTGATCGAACATGTGGTCGTACAAAGACTCGCAAGTCCAAGCTTCAAACGTGCTGAAAATCGGCCAAACCATGTATTTTCTGATGTCCCTCCCTCACCATTTTTCCATGCAAAAATGGACCATTTTCTCCTTGGACTTCCCCACCCTCCTCAGGCTTTCGTCCCAATGTTCTAACATCCATCCCGGGGGACTATCTCTTGGGATTTCTGGTAAAACTTTCCCAGGACCCTGGGGAGGTTTCTGCTGGGTTTTTCTCTGGAGTCTGCTCTTTCCCAACCCCATTTTCTCAAGGATTTCTGCGATTTTTCTTACCTTCTCTCATTTCGTCGGGACGTCTGTCACGAGTCCCGTTTCTTTGTCCAATGTCGGTCTCTCTTGTCACAGACATCTTTTGTGAAAAATCCTTTCTTGGGATTTTTCTCCCTTCTGAGAAGCTGTGGCCTCAGCAACAAAATGTAAACAATGGTTATCTGCTGCTGTGGAATGCAACAGGTGGATCTGTGATTGGTCTTGGGTGAATGTTTGGATTTACTGACCACTCACAGCAGAGCTGCTCTTGCTCTGACGGGACACAGACCTTTGTTATTCATTCTATTCTATTCTTAGCTTAGGTAGCCTTATGAGAACTTTTCCTTCTATTCCTTTTAGTCAAGTCATAATGTAGTATATATATCATAAAATAATAAATCAAGCCTTCTGAACATGAGGTCAACATTCTCGCCTCTCTCTCACCCTCAAAACCCTTGTGACCACCATCACACTCTCTGGCTTGCGAAAAGCTGCCAGTCTGACTCAGTCGAGCAGAGAATCGTTCTGCTGACCTTTTATACTGATTTTTACCTGTTTCCTCTGGATCAGAAGGCAGTCGGGCTCCTAGAATTATCTAGGCTCGTCTCTTCCCCCTCCTGACCCCAACTGTGGCCAGTTTTTCCCCTAGACTCCCCCCAAGCCTCAGGTCTCGTGTATGTCAGGCAAAACCTTCTGCTTCCCCCTAGACCGACCACGTCCCTCGCGAGATGGTGGAAATGCGATCGTGGGGTCCGCACTCACCCCGTGACAGAGTCACGTCTCACACACGCGTCCGGTCACACTTCACTCAACCATACAATACTTACGGTTCCTTTTCCTGTGTGGATTTCTTTGTGCACGTAGATTTTTCCAAGTGAAAAGAAAACCTCGGGCTTGGAGACCTCTCTGGATGGTTCTGAGTTTGCTGAGAATTGGGCCCGTTTTATCCTCCTTTGCTGTGGCTCCGGTTTCCATTCTTTGTTAATGTGATAGATTTTTCGGTCTCCAATCCCGCTTGGGCCTCTGAAATCAGTGGGGTGCCTCCCAGGTGGGAAGGAGGTCACAAACCCCAATATCAAATCATGATGGGTTGTCACCAGATTGTTATAAATTATCAAATTGAGAGCCAAACTTATAGGAAAATTTAGCAAAGATTTATAAATTTGTCCACGAGACCGAATTTTGGTCGTCAAAACCACCACAGTCAAGGGTCAGTGTCAAGCCTGGGTTTGGCGCTCGGTGAACGCACAGATCTGACCTCCGAATGTCAGAGTCTCCCCCTGTTCACAAATGCTGCTTCACCCAGCGAGTTCTTACACAGTTTATTCTGCCCGAAGCAGAAATGACCGAATGTTCTTTGTGTCTGTTCACATTCATAACCAAGGCTTTACATGTGCAGAGGTAGACAAAGATCCAGTCCAGGTGTTGAGATGTTGTCAGGGAAGTCAGCATTCACATGCATCAGGGTGGCGGCCGATGATCATCGTGGTAGATGTTATGAACAAAAATTCTGTTAATTTTTTTTGTGAAGAAAAGTTACAAAAAGGCAGCCAGATCACTGTCCCTGCCAAAGTTCTGCGTGTTTTGTTATTGTAATCACGGGTCTTGTAGCTAATCGCTCCTTTTGTATTAGCAGAGCCTTGCCCGAGGCTAAGGTGTACTTTTCCCAGAAGAGTGAAGAGACCTGAGAGGGTGAGGGGGGCTATGCAAAGTGACTCCAGAGACCAGCATGCTGTGGGACCTGTCCTGGGGTGACATTATGATGCTTGTATCCCCATTCCTCTGTTCTGTGCCTTTAAGACCGGCTCTGAAGAGTGGAAGTTTTATTTGGGTTTCTCTTATCAGGGACACAGAGAGAGCGTACATCGGGCTGGTTTTTTTTCTTCTTGCTTAGCTTGCTGCTTTGCTGGCTTGCTTTTCTGCTCTTGCTTCTGCTTCTGCTCTGCTTTTGCCTCTGCTTATTAGCTAGTTTAGTTAAACAGTCCACATTCCTTCCTGGACTGTTTCTCCTCTCCTGTTTCTGTGACCATCTCGAACCTGCTCCGGACTGGGACCCGGGAACACTGAAGGTTTGGCTGCAGCAGTTGCCCCAGCACCGGAGGGACTGAGAACAGAGCAACCACCCCCGAAAGAGACTTTCTGATTTTGTCATCTTTCTCAAAGCGGTGTCATCGGGTATTGTTCATTTTGTGTGCTGGGGGGTGCTGTGTCTGTCAAATAAACAGGTTCTTTCCACCTCTCTCCAGGGAATTTTTTCCCGAACCGGTTGGGGGGAGGGGCCGTGTAGGTTTCGCTTTCTGGAGGGGCCCTCCTTTGCAGATTCTTTAACAAATTTACCCTAAACCAGGACAGATCCCTACTCCAAACATGCAGGAACCCCAAAAACAACGAGCCACCTAAGAGTTGACAGACTGGAGTGATGTCTGGATGTGAGGAGCCGAGTGCTGAGCCTGCAGAGATGCGGAACACCTTCGGAGTCCCTCTCGCCCTGACCATGGGAGTGGTCCCGACGCCGGGACCGGGCGGGACGGAGTGAGGGAATCAACATCGGACAAGAACACCACGCCCTAAAGGCTCCCACGAGGACGTGATTCCCCAGCCCTGCCCCTTGTGGACAGAGATGTGCTTATCCTCCTCCTCTGAGTCGCCCTGGGAGAGGCGACGGGAGACTGCAGCCCCGCCGGGCTGCCCAATCCTGAGCTGATCACTTTTAATAAAGACTTTTAAAAGGAGAAGAAGTCTCCTGGCCCTGTTTATTTCAGCTGGGGGCACTCGTCTGGGATAGCCACGCCGAGAGGGGACTCAGGACTGGCCATCTTGGACCCTCAGGACAGCTGGCTATCAGGACCAGAGGGATCGGCTCAGGAGCAGTGACGCAGAGGAGCACCGGAGCACCGGACTGGTGAGAAATCCGGTGGCGGGAGTGGGAGATGTGCGCATGTGTGCGTGAGTGAGACGAGGGCTGGCAGCCGGACGCTCGACCTGAGAGTGGACCCGTCAGTACCGCGTTCCCGGACTCCCGCGAAGGGGCCGGCCAGGAACAGGGGGCGGTGCTTGGAATTAGTGTAAGTGAGTCGTCTCCTAAGGGGGAAAAAAAAGGCCCCCCCCTTTCCGGGCGTGCGGAGGGAATAGTTGTGTATGAGTGGCACGCACCCAAAGTAAGTCCTGACAGAGGGAAGTCAGGCAGATTTGTAAGGCCCGAGAAGGATTCGGGTAGCAGTTGTCAGTCCCGAGAAGGATTCGGGTAGCTCACAAGCCCTGCAGGCAAAGTAAGTCCTGACAAAGGAGTCAGGCACAAACCCCAGCAAAGGAGGCTGTGGTTTGTTTTTAAGTCCTGATACGGTGAAGCCTAAAAATTGGTGGGTTAGGCAAACTAAAAATCAGGCAGTTGTTTTTCCTGACTGAGGGAGTCAGGCACGACCCGGATTCTTAGGCCGAGGCTTCGTGTGTTCAAGTCCCAATAGATGTAAGACCTGACGTTGGGAAAGTTGGGCGATCAAGAGATCGGGCAGTTGTTTCAGTATAAAGTCCTGAGCATCAGGCAGAAGTTTGAAGTTGAGTGGAGGAGGCTAAAGCTCCTCAAACAAGGTTTTCTTGAAATTACCGGTCAGTAGAGGCACTTTTGGGATTTTTTACCTGTAAAATGGGAGGGTGTAATAGTAAAAAGACCGGCAAGAGACTGAGGTATATACATCCCAATAGTCCCTTAAGAGAACTGTTAGTAAAATAAGATTCTATAGAAGCCACAGAGGGATTAAAGTGAAAATTATCCATTATTGTATGGAAGTGTGGCCAGAATTAGAGTTGCAAGGAGGATGGCCTTGGTGTGGGACAAAAGACAAGTGGGTGTGCCAACAACTAAATAATTATCTGACAGCTCGAGGAGATACTGATCCTGAGCAATTATTGTATGTAGTTTGCTGGTTAAAGAGTGCTGTTGGGGATGAAGGGGTGCGAATTTGTAAGGTACAGAGGAAGAAAGAGGGGAATGAAGGAGGGGATGATAGGACTAGTAAAAGATGGGATCCCCTGGATTATCTGCCTCCTTCTGCCCCTCCACCTTATAATCCTCTTATTCAAGCACCTCAAATGGCAGGTCCGGTTCTTCCCCCGGCTGCCATCTCATTACCACCTGCTCAAACTCCTCCTCCTACCTCTTCAGCTTCCGCTATGATAAACCCAGTATCTCCTCCAGTAACCACTCCCTCACAACCCCCTTCAGCCCCTCCAGTTCCTTCTGCACCACCACAAGTGCCTACTCCACCTGCTGCATTCTCCACCCCTTCTACAGCTGCACTTAATATCCACTCAGGCTCTTCTTCCCCTCCTATTGCTGTCCCTTTACCTCCTCCTAGTTGGGACACAAATGCCTCCTCACCCAGTAAACAGCTGTCAGCAAATACACCTGCTGATGGGCAGAATGTTCAGGGTAACACAGATATCCCTCAAAGTAGTTTGGCATCTGAAGATGGGCCGTACTGTAGCACCAGATCCAAGACCTCCAAGGCAGAGAGACTCCTTCCCCTCAGAGAGGTTCCTGTGGGAGGAATAGCAGGAGGTGTTATCTTTGTGAATGTTCCCCTAACTGCTTCTGAGGTGAGAGGATTCAAGAAAGAGTTGAGGCATTTAGTTGAAGACCCAGTGGGCATAGCTAACCAAGTAGATCAATTTCTAGGTCCAAATATCTACACTTGGGGGGAGATGAACTCCATCCTGAGTATATTATTTTCCCCAGAAGAGGTTCAGATGATTAGGGTGGCTGGCATAAGAATTTGGGAGAAAGATAACCGTCCAGGACCCCAGGTGCTATCAGGCGAACAGAAATTGCCACTAACGGATCCCAGCTGGAACCCTAACCAGGAGGAGGGGAGGAAGGCCATGATGGAATATAGATCTTTGATAATACGGGGGATCAAAGAGTCAGTTCCCAAAGGAACGAATACCCAATTAGCATTTGAGGGTACACAAGAGAAAAATGAAGCTCCTGCTGCCTGGCTTAATCGCCTAAGGCGGAACTTTCAGTTGTACTCTAGAATAGACCCAGACACCCTAGAAGGTCAAATGCTACTAAAAGTCCTATTTGTTACCAAATCTTGGCCTGATATACGGAGAAAACTAGAAAAGATGGAAGATTGGCAAGAGAAGGACATTAATGAGTTATTAAGAGAGGCACTGAAGGTGTATTTAAGGAGGGAGGAAGATAAAGCAAAGGCCAAGGCTAAGATCATGGTTGCTGTAGCTAGAGAAAGTGCAGGGTGGGCGGGTCCACCACCAGGAGGAGGCAAGGATAGGCCTCTTGTACTGTCAGGTGCAAGAGGGATAGAGACCTCAAGTCCCTTTGAGAGAATGACATTGCTATTACTGTGGAGAGCCAGGACACGTCAGGAGGTTTTGTAGAAAGCTCAGTCTCGATGTGGCAATAGCCAGAGAACAAGATAATTTAGAGAAGATCCTTAAAGGTGACGATTAGAGGGTCAGGGGCTTTACACTTTAGAGGACCCGATGCAACATCTAGAAGAGCCCTTGATAAACTTTGAAGTGGGACCCCTAAATGAAGAATTTTAATTTTTGAGTAGATTCAGGAGCAGGTAAGTCCTGTCTCAGCAAATTACTAAAAAGTATAGTATAGTGAAAAAACATCTGAAGTCAGACAAAAACAGCTAGGTAGAAAGGATATCCAATAGCACCAAAACTGGCCAGTAATACTTAACTTGTAATAAGTGGTGTAAAAGTAAAAGGTACCTTATTGTTGTCTTGTTGTGTGTGTGAGAGTGAGTCACAAGCAAAGTCAGCCTCAACTTCCTGGGCAGGTGGGAAGGGGGGCAGTGGAAGTGTGTGTGTGACCTGCAAACCAGACTAGGGCTCCCCAGATGTGTGAGGGAGCCATAGCTGTAAGAGCGTGAGTGACATGCAGACAGCCTCACAGGTGAATGTGCACCAGAGGCAACCAGAGTCAGGGCCCTTCCAAGAGGCCCAGAGATACTGAGACCTGTGGGCCAACCCCAAGGTGAGAGGGGGGCTACAGAGACCCGTGATTATCTAAGAATAATAATCCAGTTTGTGTCTTGAGGGTGTGAAAGAATGTGTAAAAGTGAATAAGAAAGAAAAGAGAGTGAATATAGACAAATTAGAATAGAGGTAATGTAGATTGTGCATTACAAGTTTTACCACATCTCCTTAGAAGAAAGTGTATCGTGTAGAAGAATGGTGTAAGGAAAAAAAAGAATTAAGTGTCAGGGGTTGAACGAAGTATTTAAGCTCTAAGTGAAAGTAAGAAACAGAAGCAAGAGATAAATAAATAAGATCTTGAAAAACAGAACAGAAAACCAGTGAATGAAATACACAGAAAAATAGAGGAATAAAAGTACTTTGAGAGTTCAGCTAGCTGAGAAATACAACTCCTTGCAAAATACAGAGTATGTAGAAGTTGATGAGAGAAACATGCAAGCTATAGAAAAAGAGAAATTAACCAATAACATTAAACAGAGAAACTGAGTTTTGATAAAATCATTAAATAGCAGACCATTAATGCCTGTGTTTGAAAGCCCGTTTCAAGTACTCTTCATTACTAATTCGACTGTGAAGACCAAAAGAAAAAAGTTAGACTCACATCACTCTCACCCCCTGGCATTGGACCAGGATTCAAGATCAGGTTTTTTTCCCTCTGGCATTCTAGCATTGGACCGGACTGCACCCCATTCTCCTTCTGGCTTTGGGCCAGACTCCCAGTTTTTCCCTCTGGCATTGGGCCAGAGTCCACACCACTCTCACCTCCGGGCACTGGATAAGGATTCATCCACATCACAAGTTAATTCACCTGAGTATACTGTGATTTCAAGTTGACTCTCAGGAAGAAGAGTCAAAAAGACTGAACTGTATGGGAAAAAATTAGTATCAAGAGTTCTAACATTGCTTAAAATGTTTCAAGACTGTTCTGTGTAAACTATGTTGGTAAAAAGTTTAAGACTGTAAATAAGTAATTCTAGTTTAAAGTCCCCAATTTAGTTCTAAAGACTCCAGGTTAATCCTCTACAGAACACTCCCCTGAGGGGGAGACCAAAATTTGTGGGGAACAGACCAAGAGAAGTTTAACCAGAGAAGCGGGTAGAAGAGACTCTAAAGAGCTTGGAAGCTTCTTCTCAGTAAAATTCCCCAAGAGGCAAGGCCGGGTGGGCAGGCTGTGCAAGATGACCCATACCTGACTCTTGAGAAAGGTAGTACTGATGGCTCTGATTGCTGGTAGTGCTCTGAGAAGCCCAGCTGAGCCGTGCAGTGAATGCTACCAACCCCTCTATGAGAAGGAAGTGAGCTCCTTGTCGAGAGTCCACATCACTTCTAACCCTAGTTGTGTTAACCTCTCCCAATTGGTCCTTTATCAGAAAAATAAGAGAGTGTATTGGATAGCATACAATACTGCCACTTTTAGGCAGCCACTCCTAGGAGAGTGCCCTATAGGGGAAGCCTAGTTGTGTTTTGTATGTGATGCTGCTGAAACAAGCTCAGCAGATCTAGTAAAAAGCAAAGAAATGGTGAAAATGGTAAGAAAAATTGTTTGCAACAAGTATTTATATGAGTGTAAACCCCTAAGTTTTATCTCTGATACCACAACACACACCAAATTGTCAGGAGACTGGTCTGGCAGCTGCATTGCTGGAGTGATAAAACCAATTTTCTTATTACCCAAAGAAACTGGATCAAGTTTGGGAGTTCCTATATATAATGATTTGAGAGAAATTAAACAAAACAGGCAAAGTGAAATAGAAATTGAGAAAATCCAAAATTGTAAAAGCCAAGTTCGGATCCCAATACCTGTGTTGAACAAAGTCATCCAGCTGCAAGCAGTATTAAAAATAAAGAATTCAATTATTAGGGACATTTCAAATGAAATAAAAAGATTAGCATGTGTAAATAATCAAGATCAAACTCCTACACTTGATCCCAGTGGGTGGGAGAACTTGGAGATTTTCAGAAGAGATGTATGGGAAAAGGTGTTTTTTCTCGCTGTGTGTTTACTTGGAGGATTGCTCTTTTTACTATGCTTGTTTATCTGTTTTAGTAAAACAGTATTTGCCGTGCAGACCAACCTGAAGAAACCAAGGAAAGTAACAAGGTTAAGTAACCATGGCTACTAAAGTGCACAAGAGACTTATAGTAGATTAAAAACAAAAAAATTGTGAGTTGATAGGAGCTTAAAATTTAAGCTCGATCAAAGAAAAAGAGGGGGGACTGTTATGAACAAAAATTCTGTTAATTTTTTTTTGTGAAGAAAAGTTACAAAAAGGCAGCCAGATCACTGTCCCTGCCAAAGTTCTGCGTGTTTTGTTATTGTAATCACGGGTCGTTGTAGCTAATTGCTCCTTTTGTATTAGCAGAGCCTTGCCCGAGGCTAAGGTGTACTTTTCCCAGAAGAGTGAAGAGACCTGAGAGGGTGGGGGGGGGCTATGCAAAGTGACTCCAGAGACCAGCATGCTGTGGGACCCCTACTCCAAACGTGCAGGAACCCCAAAAACAACGAGCCACCTAAGAGTTGAGAGACTAGAGTGATGTCTAGACGTGAGGAGCCGAGTGCTGAGCCTGCAGAGATGCGGAACACCTTCGGAGTCCCTCTCGCCCTGACTATGGGAGTCGTCCCGACGCCGGGACCGGGCGGGACGGAGTGAGGGTATCAACATCGGACGAGAACACCACGCCCTAAAGGCTCCCACGAGGACGTAATTCCCCAGCCCTGCCCCTAGCGGACAGAGCTGTGCTTATCCTCCTCCTCTGAGTCGCCCTGGGAGAGGCGACGGGAGACTGCAGCCCCGCCGGGCTGCCCAATCCTGAGCTGATCACTTTTAATAAAGACTTTTAAAAGGAGAAGAAGTCTCCTGGCCCTGTTTATTTCAGTAGATGTAATCTTTGAGGTGATAATCACTCTTGAGTGGTCCCAGGAGACCCGGGGAAGCCAGCCGCCCTGGAAGCTTCTATTCTTACGTTAAAGAACCTGATGTTATCTTAAGGTAGTCCGGGAACTAGATGTATATGAATAAGATACTGCTCCCAGCCAGGGTGGTCAAAAGACATAGTTTGGATCTTACAATATTTTATACATTAATAGCATGAATTATCTCTACCATATACTGCAGTGCTAACCAGAATACACTGCTTTTTGCTCACTCATGTTTCTGCTTCTGTGCTGGATTCTTGGTCTCCGATGCCACCTGGACTGCAGCCACTTCCCCCTCCGAAGTGCCATCTGGGGGGGATGTCATATCTGGATCTTACTGGGTCCAGAGGTTTCTCCTGTCCCTTAGTTTTCGCCAGAAACTGATGCCTTTTTTGGGGCTACCTAAAAATGGAGGCCAGACAAAATTAAGGGAATAAAAAGCGGATATATTTATTGAAGGGCCTTCAGGTACATTTTGGGCACCCCCCACGGGCTACACCCAAAATGGACAATGGGTCACGAGTTTTTGCACTTTTATAAGTTTGGTATATTTGCATATTGGGAGATAATCTTTAAATTACTGCTTCAGGTAATGAAGTAATTTGCCCCCAGTTTGTTCTCGTCCAACTCTCTTCTATTTACATTTCTCAGGGCCTGAGACAGGAAGGTGTCCTTGATTCCCAGGCCTGGAGAGGAATTGTTTTGTCTGACCAAAATGTGAAGACAGTAGCTAGCACTGTATATGGAGTTTAGAGCTATACACATAAGAATTACAGGGTTACAAATATATGAAAAATATACAGGCTAAAATCCTAAGGCATCACTTCATCCTGATAAAACTTATCTGCTTGGCCTGGAATACAGTCAGAAGATAAAAACAATGCATACTATCCATGGTGAGCTATCTGTGGAGGCACCAGTGGTATTTTTTGGTGTTGGATATGGTAAAAAGCCACTCTGGCCTACCATCTTCAAACAGACATCTCCCCTTTGAAGTAAGGTTTGACAGATAAGCTGTTAAACTGCCCTGAAGGCATATGACTTGCTGTCAACTTCTTTACGCTATAAAAGTCCAGTATACTCTCCATACAGTTATATTCTTCTGTATACTCCTGGATGTATATACAGCTTCTCCAGTGGACTGGGATGCATTTTCATGGTTACTTCCCAGGGACTGAGAGAAAGAGGAAGAAGCATTCCACAAAACAGAGTGTGGTGAGATACATCAAACCTCTATTTAATGTTTCTTTTGCTAACTTTAATATATAATTGCTTTAATGTTAGTCCTTTAGTATAGTGCACTACACCAATTTATGTTATAGTCAACTAGTGCATTTAGATTTTATACTGTGTAGTAAATAATTCTGATTAAGATCTGTCTGTTCATTTGTCTTAATTAATATTTCATAAATATATATTATTTGCCATCATTAAAACTTGTGGGATGTGGCAACTGCACAGACTCAGATCAGTGGGGATACTTAGATTTTACTGCAAAAAGCAAACCCTTTTTTACACTTCTTCAAGACACCATCTTTCCTTATATGATATTTCTTCACTAAGCAACCTATGACACATTGCCATGTCAGCAACATAGATTAATGTCCTTATATGGGGGTGATCACGCTATGTTCATTCATCCAACAGGCTCTGGTATGCTCCTTTCTGTAGGGCATCTTGAATCATGATTTTAAAAATTTAAGATTTTAGCTGAGGGTTAGAACCAATTCATATTGAAGTTAGATACACCAACGATAAGATTATTAGATGCTTAAGCTAAAGCTAATTGTTATATTATGAGCTCATTTATACAAGGAAGTGGAGCAAGTGAACCATTATAAGAACATATTGAAACCAGTAGAACAATGCCCAGCACCTGGACTCTATGTTAATCCATCATGAAGCAGGGGGCCTTGGATCATGCCAGAGGGTCACAGAGACCTGATGAAGACATTCCTGACTTCATCCCTGTGACCACTGACCCAATTCGAGACCACTGACCCAATTCAAGAGAAGAACTGCGCATGCATGAAGGACTAATAACCTCATTTTAATACAAGGCAGGGATGGGAGGTGCTGGGGTTGTGCATATGTATTATTTTGGGAAATAAATAGAAGGCCAAAATCCTTGTGCAGTGCAGTCACGCATTTAGGGAACGACCTTCCCCCGTGCCACCCGCCGCCATAATAAACATACCACTTTCTAACTTGGACTAGTTAGAGGGTTTTTGTCGGTGATTTTCACTTTTAATGATTCAATCTGCCATGTGGTATTTCTTCCTTTTAAGGTCAGGTGGAGACAAGCTTCTCTGTGATGCCATGGCATGCTGCAGGAGTGTCCCATGGCCTGTAGCTCAATTCCATCTAATCTCCCTCTACATATCCCCATTTTTTGTTTTCAAACTGTACTACCATAACTTTTTTCAGTGCTTGATCAATTATACAAACAAAAATCATGAAACAAAACAATTGCATTGTTAGAACATGTTTGACCCATGGCCCAAACCCTACAAACCCCATTCATTTTGTTCCCTCAGTTTCCCAGCAAGCTGATGATGAAGCCAGAGCAACCAAGGCTGGTCAGACCACCCTTGCAGGTACCCATTATGGACTGGAATCTGTGGAAACACAAGCATATCCCTATCCCCAGGTTATCAATGGAAAGGGTCCTTCCCATTTTCTACTTTCAACATTCTTAATAAGTACTTGTGCTTTTTCTAAGTGAGCCTGTAATCCACTAAAATGGCATTGGACAGGGGCTAGGTGTCACAGTTGAGACAGACAGGACTTGATACTCCAAGGTTCATGTGGCAACAGCAAATTTTATTGTTAACAGCTTTCTTTTATATGGTTTTCAAAAAACCTTGTGTTTAGTCCCAATTGGCTAGAAATTTGTTACCAGCCAGCTCACTGGCCAATAGATCCCTGCCTATATGCTTGTCAGGGATTGGCTGGCATCCGTTCTCCCTTTTGGTTTTTTGAATACAAAGATGGTCTTTGTCATCTTCTGCAGGGCCCCTTGCAGAAAGGAGAGCAAATATGGCACAATGTGCAAAACAATTATACACAAATGATAATCTCAGTTCGAATGAGGCTCTTTACCTAACTTGACAAGCCTAACCTTTCCAGACGTTGATCTATCCCAGAAAATCTTTTCACACAACACATGCCATCAAATTTTTCACAACCATGTCCAGGAGCTAACAAAATAATCTCAATAACAGCATGATTTCACAGGGTGGCATGCCGCACACTATTTTTATCGATAGTCGAATCTCTGAAATGTTTGATTCTTGGGGTTCAAATGAGGCAATGGGTGAATTGTCTTACAATTGTAAATAACATTTTATATCCTATAAACTGTCAGTTTGTTAGGTCATGTTACTGATAATTTGTCAGGAAATCTTGCCTTTCTTCCTCGATGCATTTTTAACAACTTTGTCAGTCACTGTTCTGTCAAGTTTTGAGACTGGAATAATTTTCATTTCAGCGTACAATACCTATGGCTCCAAAGCAACTTGAACCTCTCCCCCAGTGGCAAATATATCCCCATCAGGGTCCCCATACAAGTAAAATTTTTTAATGCTTCAATAGAATATCAGATGAGTCTTCATAGTTTTCACCATCTGTCCAGTTTTGTACTTTTTCCATCACACTCTATTGCAGCATACATTGTCCAAGGGCTCTGCATTTTTGTGATAGTATATCAGTGCGTACAGTTATTCCTTCAAAGAATGTGAATTTCATCTGTTCATCATATTTTTCATGACAGTCTTTGAGCCACAGAGCAAATTCTCTGTCAATTTTCATTCGCTGCTCCTGTCCATTGTAGCAGATAGGGCCTGGCGTTCGGAAGATCTCGTGATGTTACGGGAAGACAGGGCCCCTGCCCCCTTAGATAAGAAAATTAACATAGGAATGTAGCCCCCTGAACCGGATTCCGGTAATTTTCCACTTGCCCAGGTGACTTTTCCATCCCTACTAACCATAGATGGTAAGGACAGACCCTCACCTGACGTAGAAGCCCCCTAGACTATAAGACCCCACGGGAAGAGAGAATAAAGGCCTTTGATCCTCCACCATATTGGTGTCCGCGTGTTTCTTAGGCCCGAGTGGCCCTGGGGAAATGGGTCGCCGTGCTGTTTCCTGAAACCAGGCCACCTGCCTTGTATCAGAAGGCAACATCTGGTGCTGAAACCCGGGAAGCCGATCAGCGCCCGGGGAACGGGGATTCGCCTGGACAGGAAGCAGCGGCTGCAGCGGCGGGTACGACTGCAGCGAGGGAGACGTCCCTGGACCAGCAAGGAACATGGAATCCTATGCAAAGGTCATATCAGATATGCATGCACAGTTTGGGTTAGAATGTAAAATTAAGGATTTATCTCTCGCATTGCCGAGATTGGTTAAGCTTGGGGCTATAGAAAGCCCCACGGATATCCTCCATCCGGAGGTTTGGGACGATTGCCCAAAGGTCCTGGCCGAAGACACTATGTTGTCCGGCTCAGGGAAAGCCCTAAAATCCTGGGGCAAAGTTCTCCAGGCTTTACAGAAAGCTCGACAAGAGCAGGAAGCCTGGAAAGCCGCACAAACCGGCTTGCTAGCCCCCCCACAGCCCGGGGTAGGTGCGGCAACACAGACTGCGGAGATTCTTGACCCGGGCGGTCTCGCGGGGGGGGCGCGGTCGGCGGAAACCCCCCAGAGAGCGGGCTCGCCATCGGGGGGGGAAGGACACGCACGGGCGTTCTGGCGGGGGTTGGCGGAGGAGGCGCGGAACGCGGCCGACCCCGCCGGGAGCGGCGCCGGGAGCGGCGCCGGGAGCGGCAGGGACTCCCCGCCGCCATATGGGTTTGAAAATAGCGCCGAAGCACATGGTGAGGGCGGAAGTAAGGAGACGGGGGGCGGAAATGCAGTCAGCGCGCCCCAGAACGCATGTGCGGGAGAGCGGGGAGAAGGGGTGGCCCCCGCGGTACAGCGTAAGACCAATCAAAGCGCTCTATTCAAATTAAGTCCTTATAGGGCAAGAACCTCCCCCAGCAGGAGGCGGGGGGACCCCAGGGGGAGGGAACGGCCCGACCCCCGCAGGAGGGGGCGGGGTCGGAGCCCGGGAAAAAGGCAGAGCAGCCCGGAAGTGCGGGCTCACTCTGCTTCTGACTCTGACTCGGTCTGGGACGAGGGGGAGTCAGGGAGTTCGGATTCAGAGAGCTCGGATTCGGATTCTAGCTTTAACAGAGGGAGATCAGCGGCATACAAGGTTTCTAGTCTCAGGGCTCCCGCGTGGGTGAAGGGGTCATTAGAGAAAGACCGGACTCCGCTTACGGATTGGCGGAAAATAAAGATGTTTTGCGCGGAGTGGAGCCCGTCTGCTAACCTGGTGCTCCCAGTCCGCGTGAGGGGAACAGGCGATAACCAACACAGGACTTACTCCCCTGTAAACCCAAAGGAAATCCAGGCAATAATCAAAGCGATTGCAGACAAGGGAATTAATTCTGCCATGGTTACCACACTTATTGATGGCGTTTTCGGAGGGGATGATATGTTGCCTTTTGATATTAAACAGACGTGTAGGATGATTTTTGATGGTGCGGGGATGATAGTTTTTAAACAGGAGTGGGAAGATCAATGCACAAAGGAGCTAGCCCAAGTGACAGGACCTAACCATCCACTGCATGGCTCCAGCATACAGAGACTCATGGGCAGAGACCCCACTATGATCACCCCCCAGGCGCAGGCTATGGGCTTGCGGGCTCATGAGGTTATGACAACCACCCGTGCTGCCCGGGAAGCTATCCGTGCTGCGGCTAAAGTAGTAGCCAGTCCAGCCCCATGGTCGACCATCAAACAGAGTGAGAGCGAGAGCTTCACTCAGTTTGTGGACAGGCTTCAGGCAGCACTGGACTCCTCTTCGTTGCCGTCGGAGGCTAAGGGTCCCGTGCTGGCAGACTGCCTGCGCCAGCAGTGTAACTCAGCCACCAAGGACATCTTAAGGTCACTGCCACCTGAGGCTAATACAGCAACCATGATTAGGCACGTTGCAAAGGAAGAGCATCTGGCTCCCATCCAAGCAGCAGTTCACACTGCAATAACCAGTGTGATGGCATGCCTTAAGTGTGGCCAGGCAGGCCACCTGGCAGCAAACTGTCCCCAGCCAAGGCGCCTATCAGCAGCTGCTCCGCCACGCCAAGGGGGACTTAGGGGACCGTGCTGGGCATGTGGAAAGAAGGGGCACTTGGTTAAGGAATGCAGATCCAGGCTTCAGGGAAACGGGAGGGGGGGGGGCAGCCGGGCCGTGTCCAGCCCCCTCCCACCTGGAATATGCAGCAGCCCAGCTACAGCAACCCCCACTGGGGCAGGGGACCCTCATATCCTATCCCCCCACAGGGAGTAGCCAATTTTGCATCCCTGCCTACGGTGCAATGGCAAAGCTATGCAACCCCCTCAGCACCCTCACACCCCCCACTGCCACAAGATGCGCCGGTGGTACAGGGCCAGCAGGAGACACCCCAGAGCGGGATCCCTGGGTGGCCCTGGCTATGAAAATAGGGAGGGAACCCTTGATGGTGTGGGGGACATGCCGGCTTTATGGCAGTCAGGATTCCCATGTCATAGGGTTAAAGTTCTGGGCGGACACGGGTTCGGACTGCACGATTATTCCCCAAGCACATTGGCCCAGACATTGGCAATTCAAAGAAGTTCCTCCAGTGAATGGAGTGGGAGGGCAGTCTCGGGCATGGAAAAGCACCCAGCTGGTGGCTATAACACTCCACACGAAAAAGGGACCAGAACAGACAGTTGCGATCCACCCATACATACTGCAAAATTCTCCACCCCTGTTAGGAAGGGACATTCTTTCCATGCTAGGATTCCGGATTACAAATTTATCCTAAGGGCCACTGCCGTACACCCTTTGCTGCCGATCAAATTGACCTGGAAATCGTCAGACCCTGTATGGGTCGAGCAGTGGCCCCTGACAGAGCCTCGAGCGGCAGCCTTACTGGAACTGGTCGACCGCGAGCTGCAAAAGGGTCACATAGAACCCTCCATCAGCCTCTGGAACACCCCTGTATTCGTGATCCCCAAAAGGTCCGGAGAAGGCTATCGTCTCATCCACGACCTGAGAGAGGTAAACAAGGCGATCCAACCCATGGGTCCAGTCCAGGCACTGCTACCCACGAACTCAGCCATCCCTACAGGGCTGGACATCAAGGACTGTTTCTTCTCAATACCCCTGCACCCTGAGGACAGAGAACGATTTGCCTTTTCCGTGGCATTCCGAAATGGCGAACGGCCTAACCTCCGCTTCCAATGGCGGGTATTGCCACAGGGACTTGTCAACAGTCCTGTCATATGCCAAATCACCCTGGACAAAGCACTGATGCCAGTTCGACACTCCCATCCCACCGCAACCATCATCCAGTACATGGACGACATCCTGGTAGCAGCTCCATCGGCAAGTGAAGTGGATCACCTGGTATCCACAATCACGGAAACCCTTCAGGCCAACGGCTTCGAGATCGCAAGCGCAAAGATCAAGAGAGGACCCTGCGTGACCTTCCTGGGAGTGGGGATCACAAGCTCCTACGTGACACCCCCAGAGGGAAGGTCAGTCGAGACGTCAAAACACTACACGACGTGCAACGCCTGGTGGGATCACTGCAGTGGCTTCACAACATTGTCCTGATTCCTCCTGAGGTCATGGACCCCTTGTATGACCTCCTGAAAGGAAAGCACCCCTGGGAACCCGAGGAGCTGACACCGCAAGCGACGAGCTCCCATGACTTCATCGAAAGCCAGATGTCCACAGGCACACTTGCCAGGTGGAACCCAGCCCTGCCAGTGGACTTATACGTTCACTTTACACCGAGGGGGGGAGTGGGAGCACTGGCCAAGGACCTTCTGAAAAGGCCCGACCGATTCAATGGGTGGTTCTCGGAAGACCTGCTCATGCTTTCTCCCCAGGAATCGAATGCATCGCTAACCTCATCATGAAAGGCAGGAAACTCGCTTTGAAACACCTAGGGACTGAGCCGACAAGCATCCACCTTCCGTTTCGCAAGCAACCAACTACGGAGTCAGCCACGATATCGGAGTACCTAGCCCTTGCTCTCACTGGCTTCGGAGGAGAAATCTCCTACTCCTCCAAACCACCCTGGACTCAGCTGCTGACCATTGTCGACATGGACATACCGCCAAAGGTCATGGACCGACCGCAGCCAGGACCGACGGTCTTCACAGACGCTTCCTCCACGACTTCAACCGCAGCAGCAGTGTGGCCGGCAGGA